>NC_057944.1:35451184-35553684 GCF_018555375.3 Anguilla rostrata | reverse complement strand
AGCAGTGCACACAGCACTAAAGATTCAGAGAAAAATATGTCTGAAATGCAGTTGAGGCTACATATTACTGCTGGACCAGAGACCAAGAATTTACAACATGTCCTTTTGCAGAGCACTAACCCCACCCCATGCACATGGAAGCGGTTACAATCTTAATACGCACAAAGATTGAGCCCCGGCTCCATTAAAATTGATTACGATCACAGGAAAGAGCTGCCTTCCAACCGTACGTTTGTTACCAGGGAGAAATTCAGCTGGGTTCAGAGGATGTTGCCGTCTTGGTGCCAGCGCCCCTAGCCCCCCCCCACCCCCCACCCCCCCCAGTGCAAGCGGGCCATTGATTTCGTAGCGCTCGCTGTGACGCAGGTTAAACATGCACGGCGGAGGCTGGTTACAGCGTATCAGATCGAGCTCGCCGGGGCTAAGTCACTCTTCTGTGGTACGCCGTCGACTGTGCAGCCGCATTGATTGCACCGCTGGGTTTTCTTGCCCACTGACGCGTATTATACTACCTTCTTCGACAGAGACGAAGGGGAAAATGCTCCCCTCCTTCTGTGGGCCAACAGCAGCACGGAGACTAAGGTTTATATATCAGCGCTCTGAAAATGAAGATGGCAACGAGCAGGTTCCAGCCCCCCCCCGCCCCCCTGCCCCAGGTCAACAAAATCCAACAGCACCCCCCCCACTCGACAACATCGGGTGACACCAACGGTCGACCACACCGGGTGTAACCAACCCTAGTGACACCACCGGGTGTAGGGAGCACAAACGCATCCGAATGCTAGCGAGCGCAGCCGCGGCAACCCACCGGAACGCATGGAGGCAGACAAGCTAGGCTAGGCTAAAGATGCTAACAATGCTAAAACTACATCAGGCTAAACACGGTACCTGCAAACCCCAGCATGACTTGCAAGGGCATGGGAACCTGCCACACTGGCCTCATACTGTCTGTAATACCGCAGTTATTCTTCTGTATGGAATACACGGGACGGTCTCTGACTCAATAGCATCTTGTTTCCCATTTTTGAAAAAAAAAAAAAAAAGTTTTATTTCATTTCCAGACATTTTTCTTCCAGTATATCATTTTGTCAAAATTATGAATGCGTCCCCCTTTCACATCCATGAATTAAAGCAGCAGCGCTGTACATACGACCGCTGTATTTCCCATCAGCTGGGGACCTGCGGTGTCCACAGCCGCGCTGCCGAATTCCCCCTCTCTCGCAATAAATCAGGAGACCGCGCGTGGGATTTATTGGGTTGTTTTTGGTCCTCAGCCCTTTGGTTAAACCATCTTAACATTTTTTTTTTTCTTTCCCCCCCGTTTCATATTCAAATGAACGCGCACAGAAACCCACCATTCATATTCATAAAGAGGCTGTGCCATAAATCTAGCAGTGGAGCTTCGCTGGGCCCAGGGGCTGCGCGCAGGTTCCGTGCTCCAGCTGTAAAAGCGATGACTTTACCGGGAGTCCCCCCGCGCGCGCACGCGAAGCACGAGGCGGCCGACGGGCCCCTCGGCACTGCGCGGGGTAATTATCTCCCATCTTTGAGGGCCCGAATAATTCCGTTGTTTATTTTTAAATTTCTTTCTGTCTTTCCGGCGTGTTTATGATAAGCATCCCGTTTAGACAGACCAGTGTAATCGCGGGCGTCTTCAAACCGTGACTATGAAACGATGCAAACAGGGTGGATTTAAAATGACAGGCACCCTGCACTGGCCCTGGAGATGACACACCGGCTAGCTGGCTAGCATGGAGGGCTCTGGCTGGCGCAAGCACATTCACATCAGGCTCCAAGACGCTCGTGACCTTTACCGAAGCCCTCGCCCCAATCCCACCCGCCTCATTTCCCCACCCCCCCTACCCGTCCCTCAGACACCAGCCGGATTTGTCGAGGTGCTGGAGGAAGGAGCACAAACCAGTCCTCGTCCTACAGTCTTCACACAGTGTCTCAGCGTATCTGCTTGTGTGAGTGCGCCCCCTGGTGGCCCGAGTTATAAGCACGGTCTCATCCTCCCATGTCATAAAGGAGAAGGTCCTTAAGGCAGCGCAGTACATCTTCATCTGATTTGTATCACTGTCCTACCCATCCAAGATAGGGCAGACCCCCCCCCCCCACTCCCCACCCCCCACCCCACCCATTTCAAGATGACGCTTTCCAGTGCCAAGAAATGCATGCGTATTAGATTAAAGACACAATGAAGGACACAATGATGATCAGATGCCCGACAAGGACACAGGTAAGTGCATTCTGCAGTAAGCCTGCACGAGATGCCGGATTAAATGGGATATTAAAAACATCTTAATGAGTCAAAGACAAAAGCTCTCTCCTTGACTTTTCCCTCTCTGCTGTCTCCGTACCACTCTCTCATCTCTCCTCCTCCCTCTCCCTCCGCAGTTTGCCTCTCTCTCTCCTCCTGTTGTTCCATTTCTCTCCCCATCTCTGCCCCTCTCTCTCTCTCTGCCCCTCTATCTTCCTCTCTCTCCCTATCTCCCTCTCTCTCTCACTCTCTCCCTCTCTCTCTCCTCTCCTCTCCTCTCCCCTCTCTCCCTCTTCTCTCCTTTTTCCTCTCTCTCTCCTCTATCCTCCTGTTGCCTTCCATCCTCTCTCTCTCCCTCCCTCTCTGCTCTATTTTCCCGGCCCCCTGAGTGCAGCGCGCTGAGAAATGCGACGGCGCATTGTCCCGCGTTCCAAGGCTGCGGCGGGGAGCAGGTGCAGGCGCCGGCGCGACGGCCGCGATTTATCGGGCCTCTCCCGAATCGGAGAGCGCGCTCAATAACGCGGCGGGGAAGATTAATCCGTCCCCGTTCCCCCCCCACCCCCCGCGCGCACGCGGTGCCGAGCTGGCAGGGGCGGCGGGATCCGCGGGTAATTTACACACGCAGGCAGCGCAACTCAGCAGTTAGAGCCTCCGGAGCCGTAAAGCGTCCGTGTATTAGCGGCTCCAATCCATTTAATTACAGTTTAAAGTTTCCGATCTGACGCGGCCGTAAATTAAGAGGAGGCCCGGGGCCCGGGCCCAACCCCCCCCCCCCCCTGACGCGGCCGCCCGTCCGTCCGTCTCGCATCCCCTCAAATTAGGCAGCGCTCGTCCGTCGGCTGGGAGTCGTTTCCTGGGGGGCTGTACGGTAAGCAGCGGGGGCCACTCCGGTCTGAACTGCTACACGTTTTCTTGGGTGGGTCCCGTTTTTGTGGGTGGGTCCCATTTTCGTGGGTGGGTCCCATTTTCGTGGGTGGGTCCCGCCCAGGGATTGCACCCCAGGTTGACTACCTGTATCACACAAGCTGGAGGGGGGGTGTTCGGTTGACAGGCTCATCCAGCAATGAAAAGGTCAGCATCACCATTGCACAAGCACCAGCAGGATTTGTAGGAGATCACTGGTGCACTGTGGGTAAGACAGTCGTCTACACCACAGGTGTCAAAACTTATATACTGGAGGGCCGCAGTGTCTGCTGATTTTTGGGGTGTTCTCGGCACCAGTCACTGATTGGCTAAAGAATCCACACACCTGATACTCAATGCCTTGGTAGCACATTGAACGGAAACCACAAAAACCAGTAGACACTAAGGCCCCCCTGTGAATTTAGATTGACACCCTTCATTAATATTAAATCCCTGGAGATGCAAGTGACCTGTTCAACCACGTCAAGCAGAAGCAGGGTTATCGTGAGATGAGACTGCAAGAACACAGGTTCTGAAGGTCAAGGGACATGATGTTTCTACCCAAAACCCAGGTGTTGCCAAGCAAACGTGACCTCAGATCTGAAACTGTTGTGTATGTCCATTTTGCAATAATGTTATTTGAGTTGATTATGCATGAATGAGGCACTGTTTTGGTCATATGATGGCAAATATGCAAAATGACTTCCAGCTGGAAATGCTTTTAACGTAATGTTATTCATATTTTAATGACACAATATTTTGTCATTGTCAGTTTTATGCCAGTAATAAGTTATGTTACAGAGAGCAATACGGTGTTGCAGAGTATGTAAATTGCACCGTTAGTTCTTTAGTTCGAGTGCATACAGCGACAACAGTCAGACAACTGTGTCTTACCCATAACAGAGTCATTTATCATTTTCATTTGAATTTTGAAAGCCAGCATAAATATTCAGTTCTGATCCTTTGTTACCCAGATTTAAGAATAGCGTAACATTTTTGTCACAGATGGTTGTAATTACCTGGAGTCACTCAAAGAAAGCCCTTGCCTTGGATAACACGACCAAAGAACACAAAAAAACACGAATTATAGTGTCTAGTATAATTATAGGTTGCAGGTCACGTCGCTGGCCATATTCCGTGGTCTGTAAGGAACAAGGCCAAATAGTTTCTCCTCTTAAAAACGCTCTCATGGGCTCCACTGAGAAAAAAACAGAGGAAATAAACGATGACGACTAAAAAAAAATAAAATAAAATAAAGGTTCTGTCCGCTACGTTTCGAAAAGGCGCTCAGCTGTGAAAAAGCGCTACCGCATTATAGAGTGCAAACGGCGCAGCGCTTTTTGAAAGCGGAGAATCTTCTCACACAGCGTGAGGCCCAGTCTCTTCGGTGTCTCCCTAAAAACGCGGCGGCGGGCGCAGCGGGGAGGGGGCGACGCCCCCGGCGCGGCCTCTGTCCCGAATCGTACGCGTGCGGCGCCGGAGACTGGTCCTGCGTCGCCGCCACCGCCGCCGCCGCCGCCGCTGCGGGGCACGTAAATACCTGCGGGCGCGAAGCGAACAGCTGGGTAAATTTATGAAGCTCCGGTCGGCGCTGACAGATGGAATAAAAACAGAGGCATCAAACAGCCACGGCAGCGCAACAGCGTGACAGACACACACAAACACACGCGCGCACGCGCACAGACACATAAGCACACGCACACAGACACACACATGCAAACAGACACATAAGCACACATGCACACAGACACACACACACACACACAAACGGACACATAAGCGCACGCACACACACACACACAAGCACAGACACATGCTGCAAGCACACACATACAGAAGTGGGGATAGAAAATGTCCCTACTTAGTTTCTAGGTCCCCTCTTTGTGGCTGTGTAAGCACACCATGGTCCCCAGTTAGATAGGCAGATATGTACACACACACACACACGCACACACACACACACACACACACGAGTGATCCTCCCCCTCCCGGGACCCTACGCACAACATCCCTGTGACACCCTTTACAGCTGCATTGTCTTGGGCGTGTTACAATTAGGCCTGACAGCAGCAGATGTTTATACGCTACCTGTCTTTTAGGTTTGTAATCGGCGCAGTTAATCCATGTACAGTGCTCAATTAGGGCGGGGGGGGGGGGGGGGGTATCTACGGAGGGATCAGGCTCCCCATCGATCCTTCTTTTGTTAGGAGGGACAGGTTTAAGTGCCATCCAGTTCCGTAGAGCACCGCACCTGCGCCAGGAGCAATCAGCGCGCCAGTCATAAACCGCTCTCCCGCGAACCCGCGGAGCGGCCGCCAAAAATCTCCAGCTTCGCCGCGACGGAACGGCCACGCTCGTGACCCGCGAGCGGCGCGGCGACCGTGACTGGCGGCGGCAGGGAGCTGCGCCGATTGGCCGGTCGTCCCTTTCGGGCGAACCAATGGGGCCGTCTCTGTCCCAACCTCCCCCCGTTAAACAAGAGAGGGTGACGAGTGACACCCACAGTGAGAGAGACAGAGCGGGGTTTTGGCGGGGGGGCATGGCATGGCATGTGAAGTGAATCCTGGTGGGAGCCAGTGGCAGTGGAGGGGGCATTAAGGAGGACTAGAGGACAGGAAAGCAGAGATAAACATTGGCGAGGCGTTGACTTTAAATACCGGAAATAAATACAGGAAAGAAAAGCCAATGTCAAATTTGTGTTGCATCTGGTTTAAAACGCAGGTAAATACCTGGCAGTTCAGTAAAATGTAGGAAAGGAAAGGGACATGGGTTGAATGCAGAAATTAATTTTGGGTGCTGGGCTAAATACAGTACATGAAAAAAACAGGGATGATTAAATACAACAAAGTGTCTTGCGGTTGGGTTAAATGCAGGATTCAGTAGCTGAGTAGAATAAGCGAAAGAAAGGACATTGCATGTTAAATATAGGAGAGGATTGGATGCTGCTGGGGGGGGGGGGGGTATTGGCAGGGGGAGCTGTGCGTCGCCTGACAGGCGTGATATAGAGCCTTACATAATCACCTCCCTGCTCCATTAATCTAGCGCCACGGCAGCGCTTGATGAGAACGTGAAGCCTTTCCTAAGTTCATCTGAAATGTCACGCGAGAAAAAGTGCCTCTCTCTCTCTCTCTCTCTTCTATCCCCCACAAACACAGATACTGTACACACACACACACACACACATCTCCAGCACGTGTTTACAGCCAAGGCCACACACACACACACACACACAACATCACACGCTTGAGTGGAGCAGCATCACGGTTGAGCACGCTCACACGCACACGCGCGATCTCACGCAATCCGCGAGCGTGCTCGCCAAATGTCACCGCTCGCCACGATGACCTCTCTTCTATTTCCGATGATATAATCCCCCAAAACCCGGAAAAGCGACTGCCTTGAGCGTTCCCCCTTTGGGGGAACTGGAGCAGGATTTGGTTGTGGGAGGAGGGGCCATAGAACAGAAGTGTCACACTCCGATCCTGGAGGGCCGCAGCGTCTGCAGGTTTCCTTTCAATCTGCAGACAATTAACGCCACGAGAACAAGGTGTGCAGATTCTTCAGCCAATCAGAGGCTTAAATCAATCGCTCGTGGTGAAAAACAGCGATAACCAGCAGGCACTGTGGCCCAGCCCTGCCGAACAGTGAACCCATCTCCTACGCGTTCATTTAGAAAAAAAACAGCCTCTGATACCCTGCTGCTACACGGAATGCATTCGACACAAGCATTAAGGTCCTTGTTCTGTAATGATGCTACGGGCACTGCAAAAGAAAAATAGGTGATAAGGTAATATACGTGGTGAAATGGCTAGCCATAAACGAAAATGATGGCCTCGGGCTTCTCATGAATAAATGTAATTCAGGCTCGTGAATAAGCGCCTCTCGATATTGATCACAGGCAGTTTACTCATTGCTGGGACCCAGGGCGTATGACCACAGGCTGGAGCTGATTCGGTCCGCCCTGTCACATTATCGGTTAGTTATTCTACCGGCAGCGGAATCAAAAATTTAAATGAAAAGATCATTTAAAGGAAAAGATTGCCGTGGCAGTGTACCAACGCCAAGCCCTGGTGGGTGTGAACTGACGTGTTACAGCATAAGACAATCGGGTCCATCCACATACAGCGCTGCATTAACCAGACTGGGCACGGCCACAAGGCGCTATATTACTGTATAACACAGCGAGGTACGTCTGTAGTGTTTGGCACGAGCCAAAATGGCTGCCGTAGCCAAAGGAATTTCCATCCAGTACACAACGAGGAGCCCCTGTGTGTGGACACCACAGCATCTCCCCAGCTTCCCGCTCTCTTCAGTCCACAGATAATAATCTTTTTTTTTTTAAAAAGAAGCGCTCGGTGAAACAGTGGCCTCAACTGAACGGTAACAGACAGAATTATTCACATTAGAAAGGCGGAGGTGGGAAAAGCGAAGGGAAGAGATGAAAAGGGAAAAGGGAAGAGTTAATGGAGCCCCGTCGAGCGCGGAGAGAGAGCGAGGGAGAGAGGGAGGGAGGGAGAGAGAGAGAGAGGGAGGAGAGAGGAGAGAGAGGGAGGGGGGGAGGAGGGAGAGAGAGAGAGAGAGAGAGAGACAAAGAGAGATATGAGAGAGAGAGAGAGAGAGAGAGAGAGAGGATGAGAGAGAGAGAGAGAGAGAGAGATATGAGAGAGAGAGAGAGAGAGGAGAGGGATGAGAGAAAAAGGTGGCTCTGGGTTCGATGGGTCGTTTCCCTGCCTGGGCTTCGCTGCGTCGCGCGGGAGGGCGGGGGCGAGCGGAGTTTACGGTCCTCCATAATGTTATATGAGCCCGTCAGCGGGATCTCATCAGCGCTGATGCAGCGGGGGGTGAGAATTCCAAGAAAGGGGTTTAGGAGGGGAGGGGGGTTTTGGGGGGAGAGGGGGGGTTGGGCTGGGCGTCTTTTCCGTGTGGAACGCCTCTCTGGGGACGGGCCGCAGAAACGCACTTTTTCCGGATGGCGAAGCCGTAACGACGGAATGGCGAACGCGTTCCTGGCTTTTAAAAGCGCCGCGGGCGTCAGCGAATCAGAAGCCGCGGCGGCAATCGAGCGCAGAGAGCACGGCGGTGCTGCCGCGAATGAAGCCATCGCGGCTGCTTCTGCAACCCGTAAGAAAATGGACGTCACAACCCATCGTGGCCGCATTTTTATTTATTTTTTTTGTCACTGTAGTCCTTTTGAGGAGTAATAATTCAGACGGCTGAAGGCTTTGCTTGATTTCAACAACGACTGAAATGGAGTAACAGCAGAAGCCGTTCTCGTGTTGTGTTTTTCATATCATATATCACCAGGGCTCTACATCAATGAAATACTGTACCTCCTCAAATAAGGATCACAGTGATATGTTTAAATATGCTCCTTTATCATAAAGAAATAAGACACAATTAAACACAGAGCACGAGAAACACTGTCACTCTGTGACCAGAAGTAGAACACAAATTTGTCAAACGAAAGAAAAACCTCGCGGCGATTTCCTGCGAACCCCTCGTGATCATCGCCCTAAAATCCTTCCAGGCATTCCGCTGCTGTCTCATCACTTCCTGTGGAGAGCTACACGCGCAGTCTTTAAGGGACTCCACTCCTCAAACGCTTTTTTTTTTTTTTTTTCCCCCGCCCGCAGAGGGAAACGCTGAAAAGGTGTCACGGCTCTCTCAGGCGCACATTTCCATAACCACAGCACATTATTCCAATCATAGACGTTCCGAGGAGAACTCCACAGAGCGTGCGTCGCGCCGGAGCTGCAGCGACATCACAGGGAATTTCAAAAACCGCAGGAGGTGCTCAGGCATTTTGTTGTTGTGGTACTGTAATGTGTGCCATTACTATATTATATCACTATTTATTATAAATAAAACACTGGGCTCCAGTGTTCACACACATCGGGCAATTTATTCAGGCGTAGCTGCTAAGGTCGTAGGAATGATATACTGCTAAATAAATCAAGACAATGGCTCCACCTAGTGGCACACAAGATAATGCGCGGTTCTCCAGTCAATGCAATAACTGACAAACCGTAGAAAAGATGGTAGATCATACAATTTTAATAAACACAGTTGCTCATATAACTGTCATCACAATAAAAACCAATTTGCAGCGCTTCAGTTTTTCATTGTAGTATTTGTGTGGGTGCGCGCGCGTGTGTGTGTGTGTGTGTGTTTGTGTACAACAGCTTACAAACTCGCAAATTGGTGTTGACGCGTGACTGCGTTCGCAAGCAAGAGCGAGCGTGTGCGCGGGTCTGCGTCTGCGAGGGTGTTTTGTGTCGTGAAATCTCCGCTAATGACAGCAGAACATCTGCTCTGGGTGGAGAGGGAGACTCTCAGAGTCACGGTCACACCCCATTCACCAGCTGCTGAAACGAAGTGAACAGCGAGCGGAGAGAACAATGGACTGCAGATCAGCCGACTCTGACAGGAGCCACACCTTCACTGCAGCGCGACTGCAAGGCCAGTGCTGCACACACACACACACACACACACACACACAACATACACACACGTACACATACACACACACGCAAGCAGCAAGCAAACTCACACATACGCAGACACACACACACACACACACACACGCACGCACGCACGCACACACACACAGGCGTGGCAGCTCTCTGGGTCTCTGTCTGCTGGCATATGCTCTTATCTTTCAAAGCAGCATCCTTCATATCCTGCTGACAGTCAGTACCGATGGATACCAGCCCCACCCCCAGCACCATGCAACAGCGTCACCCTGCAACTTACTGAACGAGACCTTGGAGAGGTTTCAAATGAATGCCACATTACATTACATTATATTACACTACATTGCATTACTTTACATTACATTACATCACGTTGCATTACACCACATTACATTAATTCAGCAGAAGCTCTTATCCACAGAAACTTACAGTGCAGGTGAAAAAATAAACACCTGACTAATTTGCCATACTAACATGAGCAATATTGGCAGATCATTCTCAGATCGGCAAGAAAATGAAGCAACATCACTACAGCACGAGTGCAAGTGAACTCTGTGAAGCAGGAACCTGCACACGCCAAATCTAAATATATACAGACTGCATCCACAATGAGCCGTAAAAAGATCATCGAAAACCTTGCTACCTTCATGTTAATGCTGTAAGCAGCCCCCACCCCCACCCCCCCCATCTCATCATCGACACCATTTCTTTGGGTAGTATTACATTACATTACATTCATTTGGCAGACGCTTTTATCCAAAGCGACGTACAAAAAAAAACACACCAACACACAATCACAGTACCAACACACATTCTCTCCCTCCATTTGTCTTTAACTGTAGGGTCTTTCATTCAGATTCTACACACACTCATTTACACTGCATGGCAGCAACACAATGTCACTACAGACATGGATGAAGACCGCAACAGTAGGCAGTTTGGCTCAGAGGGACTTGGTCCCACTGCCGTGCCTGAGAAATGCGGTATAATATAATTTCAGCTTACACCCCGATTGCGTCAGATATACCGTACTCAAGAGACGCAGCCCAGCCTGTAGTGGTAACACGGTGCAGTTTGGAGGGAACTGCATTTAACGCTGCTGAGAGACGGCTGCACTACTCTGGAGCCCCACAAGGGGGCCTCAGTTGCAAACATTTTGAGGAAGACACGCAGGCTCGCTCACCTCCTACAAAGACCTACAAAAAAAAACGTCCCTGCTCTCTGCAGACCCAAATCACAAGGCCACCAGAGAGAAGTGACGACAGAATTGCACATGGATATATAATGTTAACTTCAGCCAATGAGAGACAGCCTGAATCCTGGCCAATCACACAGCGATGAGTCACAGAATTCCAATGAGTGTGGGGAATGAGGGCAGTTTTGCCACCTAGGCACTTCGTCAGCAAACTTTTATTAAAAAAACACAGAGCAACAAATCTAACATCGTTTTTCAAATCAGTTTGGGTAAACTAAACTAAAAAGTAAAACAGCACTGGATGGCATATTTGCAGTTCCTTGCAGCCTATAATCCACACCGCCTTGCTTTCAATAACAAGTGTAATTTCATGCACTCGTGCCGTTCTCAACCTCTGGGGTTTCGGCTGCGTGAAATAAAAGACTGAAAGACTAAAAGAATAAAAGACTGAAAGACTGAAAGACTAAAAGACTAAAAGACTAAAAGACGGAAAGAATGAAGCTTTGAGGAACGGAGGTGTAAGGTGTGATTACGTTCTCGGCGTTTAGGGAAGATGACACGGGAGCAACGACGTACGGCTAAGCGCCGAAACCTAATCCCGCAGTTCACAGCGCTGAAACCCCGAGAGGCGGGTGGGGGACAGGGAAGCGCGTAACCTCCTTTGGGGCTGCCAGCGAAACGCGGCTCCTTTCCCATAGAGCGTGGCGCGCGGGGGGGGGCTTTGACGCGCGGGGGGGGGCATTTGATGGGGGGGGGGGGGGGTTTAATGCGCACGGGGGGGGGGTTTGACACGCACAGCTCATTGGGCGAATGTAAAACAGCGGCTAATAGAATCAGGGCGCCCATCACCCTGCACTTACCCGCGCGCGGCCCTCCCGGGGGGGGGGCTGGAGAGCATTAGCGTCCTCGCCGCCCGACGGCCCTGTCGCCCGCGGCCTCCGCGTCCATTTACTCTCGCTAATAAAAAATAAATTAAAAAATCTATCTGCGCGGACGTTGGCGGATGTCCACGGTTTTTTTTTTGTTTTTTTAGATCAGTAAGTGTTCTGCTCTCGGTGCTTCGGGAGGCTCTGATCCGTCCCCCGCTGTTCACGGTCGGCCACGGATCTGATCAGAACCGCGAGGGCCTGGCGGCGCCGCCCAATCGCGTGCCACGGAGTGGCCCGGGAGTACGCAGGGTTTCATTCCAACCCGTTACTTCATCTGCTGATTACACTGATTAGTTTCCTCCTCCCTGGTTGAAGGCGTGTTGTTTAGTGAAATTAGTGGGTGTAGTGATTGGGTGGAAGGAAAAGCTGCATACCCACGGGCGACACTCAGTGGCACATGATTGGGCGCCACTGCGTTAGACTGCGTAAATGTGCTAGTCCTGCTTTTGAGGGGACCAGCTACCCTCCTCAGACTCCGCCCACCTCATCCTGACTTGTTGTGACCCCGTTTGACCAACATATCTTGTTGACCGGAATGTACATTCCAAAAACACAAAGGACTCCAAATGACAAAACACAGGTAGAATGCGCACAGGCAACATGCACACAGGTGAAGTGCACACAAGTAGTATGCACACAGGTGAAGTGCACACAAGTAGTATGCACACAGGTGAAGTGCACACAGGTAGAGTGCGCACAGGTAACATGCACACAGGTGAAGTGCACACAAGTAGTATGCACACAGGTGAAGTGCACACAGGTAGTATGCACACAGGTGAAGTGCACACAGGTAGTATGCACACAGGTTAAGTGCGCACAGGTAACATGCACACAGGTAGAATGCACACAGGTAGTATGCACACAGGTGAAGTGCACACAGGTAGTATGCACACAGGTGAAGAGCACAAAGTTAACATGCGCACAGGTAGAATGTGCACAGGTAACATTCACACAGGTTAAGTGCACACAGGTGAGACTGCACACAGCACCAATAATTCCAAAGGAGCTGTGCTCTGAAAGGCTCAACCTTGAGACTCCGCCAGAGAAGGCAGACAGGCACATTTATGGACAGCCCCAGAGAATAAATCACGCGCTATCCAGGTAATACATCTCCTGGCTCAAGGAGGCGGGGTAGGGGGAGTGGGAGTTTTGGAGGATTTAATTACGCCATTTGTCAAGATAAATAGTTTTGACCCCCCAGCCCCTCACAGGAGAATAACGGAATTTAAGGTTAGATGTATGGTTTTATATGAAGCCATCTGGGACACACAAACGCATTGAGAAATATCTCCCCGGCTTTAATATCTCAGAAGCACTAGACTTTACAAATTGACCCGTGTCGTCTATTGGATGCGGGTCCGGCATTTTCACTTGTGTTTGTTTTGAAATGCCATTGCTCAGCAGGTTCATTCCCCCAATATCAATCAGCATTCAATTTATCCCATTGGTGGAAGGAGGGGTGGGGCAGTGGGGGGGGGGGGAGAGAGAAGCTACCTCCAATGGGCGATCCACAACAATTTCTATGATGAATCTATGAATTCATGGGGAGATGACTTACTGCAAGGTTAGCAAAGGGCTCTGCCTGCCAGTAATACAATCCCCTGATAAAAAGAATACAAAGAGAAAAACGTCGTCTTATGGAGAGGGGGGGGGGGGCGGGATGCCTCTCTCCACAGTCATTTCATTTAGACCATTTGCGCTTTACGGACATTTTATTTTTTTACCAGCATTTCCTGGTCCGGCATTATACATTTCCTGCCTGTCTGTAAAAGCTTCCAGACCACGTCTCTCCCTTTCATTTCTAATCCTCGAACGTCCTTTGTCCTTGATAAGGGCTTCTCGTGAAGAGGCAATATTTCACGTCAAAACAACCCGGCTGCACGCACAGCACTCAAAAAGGAGCATCTTAGCTCTTATTTAGTCATCGAAAGGCAATTTGCTGTGAACACATTAACAGATCTACAATGACCCAAAGGAACCCTGGGAAGGACACCGTGTTCGACGTTACACCATCAAAATCCAACAACAGCCCAAAACTACGGCGAAACTTTATCGCTGGGCACGTCGTCACGGCGACAGCCTCCCTACCGAGAGGCGTTTCCGAGGTCCGTCTTCCCGACAGCAAGTTCACCTTGGCAGTCTGTCGCGTCCGGGGAGGGGGAAAACAGCCGGGGCTTCTGGGATGGCGACGGAGCTCGTAAACAGATGGCGGGCTGGGACTCCCAGCAGTCTGAATGAGAATGAGTCACAGGCACAGGCGCGCGTCCCGCATCCAGACACCACAACTCCACCAAGAGCGGCTCTCAACACGACACCATGCTCAGAAACACCAGCTCCTGTACATTCAGCAGACACTCGGTTTATTTTTTTTACACAGCATTTACATTGTACCCAATTATCCAGCTGGATATATACTGAAGCAATGAAGGTTAAGTACCTTGCTCAAGGGTACAAAGGCAGTGTCCTAGCGAGGTTTCAAACCTGCGACCTTTAGGTTACAATACCAACTCCTTACCCCTTATACTACGCTGCCGCCCAGTACCAGACAACATACAGTCCACATTTCGGCACCAGATGGCTTACAGACCCAGGGAAAATAAGTTCCAGTAAGCTTCACTTTCTTGGAAGGAACTTAGAATTTCCACAATGCCAACACGCATTTTTACAGAACATTTAAAATTAATGTTAAGTTCAAAAGTGTTAAACGATAACAGTGGGATGAAGCAATTACAGCCTTTCAGAGAAAATACCCAGGGTGCCTTTCAAGTTAGCACGCTATACATCATCTCGCTGACAATGTCAAAGATCGCGGTGACCGATATGGCACTGGTGCAATTTCCACCAATAGGACTGAAGGGGAGTGCTCCCCTCTGGTGGCCATTGCATGCCACTACACCAACACAAATTCCATTATACTGTACATCGAGGAGTGCACAAGACCACATAGCCCATTCTGAAAATCAATCATTAGTTTATATTCCTATTGCTGCAGACTGAAGGCAGTCCAAATGTGGTTTAACTGAGCGAATTTCCACTGGCCCTCTTCACCAGCCAGTGTGAGAGTGAGGCCCTTCCGGAACATTCTTCTATCATCCCCCCCCCCCCCCCCCCACAGTGAGCGTGACAGCACGGACAGCCAGGCGTGCCTGTGCAGGGGAGAGTCATTTGGCAGACGTACCAGCGGGGGGGGGGGGGGGGGGGGAGACATCGTTAGGCTGTCTCCCGTCAGACACCGCAGGTGGCGACTCAGGAAGACCCCGGTCTTGTCACTGCCACAAATGGCTGCGTTTCGGAGCCGAACATCCTTTTCCCTCCATTTAACTTCCGCCCCCTTTCCCGTCCTCTGCCTCTGTTCACACACTCCGAAAATTCTAAATCAGAGGGCCTGAAAATTATTGTTCCCGGTGACACAATTTTACCGAAGCCTAGCCCAGGTGCTCAACGACCATGGCTTTTGAAAATCGCTGCACACAGTTATAAATGCCTACCCTGAGCAAGACTAGTTCACAGTGGCAGCAGAACATGCCATAAAAACAAAACATAACCGACATCAATGTCACTTACTTTTAAGCTAAATTAATTTACAGCGGAGGCGAAGGACGCAATAAGGCATTGATCCTGACATCACGTCCTCCTTGTTCTGTGAATGAGAAACAGGCTGACAGGCGCAGGGAAGTCTCAGCTCAGCCGGCCGACGGGGGAATACAGACGTCGTCACGGTGGAATGTACACGAAGAAGAAGCGCGTCTGTCTGAGCGCGCCGTAAACAAGCGACACCTGTTCGCGTCGCCATGGAGAGAGTCACCAGCGAGCGCGTGTCTCCCAGGGCGACTCGTCTGGGGATGGGGGGGGTTGGGGGATGAATCAGATCCGAGACACACTTGCGGTTTACTGCACCCTTACTCTGCATAGACTCCACAAACGCTGAAAACCGACCAAACAAACTCCTCACAGTCACTGCACCTCACGGTCACTTCAGTGACTCGGTGTAGATGTGGAAAAGGTGCTGTTTTTGGTCAGCTTTTGGTCATGCAATTTGGTCGCTACACGATTTGGGCAGGTCCATGGCAACAGACATTAAAACTGCAGGGTATCAGCACAGTAAAGTCTGGTTCAGCTACATACTGTAATAGAGACAAATATACGCATTTATAAACTTTAGGAGTCTCATTACATTACGTATATTTAGCAGACGCTTTTATCTAAAGCGACGTACGAAAGTGCATCAAGGTCATTGGAACTACAAAACACAGGTTCGATAAGGTACAATACTCGTTTCGTACAGTTGTTCACAGCCAAGAACACAGTCCAGTTCACGCAGTGAACACTATTCTGACCTAACCTATGCTAAGTCAAACCAGGGCGAAGTACAAGCTACAATTAGGATGAAGATACAAATTACGGTAAGTGCTGGGTCTCCATTATGTAGCCGAATTAGACTTCACCATGCATTTGTAGCATCAGTTACCGGGAAAATGCCCATTCAATGAATACAACCTAAACATATTCCAAAGTCATTGTCTACGTTACATTTATTTGGCAGGTGATTTTATCCAAAGCGACATACAATAAGTGCAAGCAACACTGCTTCAGCCCATTACTTTACATTACAGGCATGGTCTTATCCAGAGAGACTTACACAACTTTTACACAGCATTTACATTGTATCCATTTATACAGCTGGATATATACTGAAGCAATGCAGGTTAAATACCTTGCTCAAGGGTACAACGGCAGTGTCCTACCCGGGAACCGAACACCGCCACCCCAAGGCTTCACACAGTCACTATGTACTCAGCACTCACTCTGCCTCCTCACACCTACTGTACACTACACTTCTGCTCCTTATGTACTTCAAACAAACAACGCACACACACTCAATACCAACGACCGCATGTGAACTGACAACATGACACGTCCGCACGCACGTCCCAGACGAAGGATGACACGTTTGGCGAATCAGAGACAAAACGGTTTTAATAAAAATGAAGAGACGTTTCATTTTAGGGGGTTAAAATGAAAGAAATGACTCGGCGGGAGAGCGGGGAAACGTGTGATGAACCCGAAGCTGAAGAGACGTTTCATTTTAGGGGGTTAAAATGAAAGAAATGACTCGGCGGGAGAGCGGGGAAACGTGTGATGAACCCGAAGCGCCCCCGGCGGTGGGACGTAAAGGGTTAAACGCCGCGTTCGGGGCGGGATCAAACCCGCGCTGCAGAGAGACGTGTGATGCGGGCTGGGTGATCATTAATCCCTAAAAGGCCCGGTTCCCCATTTCCACTTCAAAGCGTGCCTAATCGGCATTCCAAATTACTCCTCGGGACGTTGCGTCAAATCAGCGGCACTGCTTTTAAAAAAAATAATAATAAATAAATAAATAAATAAAGCGTTTAACTTTCTCTCAGACGTAGAGTGCCTTTGAAAAGTTTCCATCTCCCCTCCCGCTACAACCAGAGAGAGAGAGAGAAAGAAAGAGAGAGAGGGGGAGAGAGAGAGAGAGACAGAGAGAGAGAGATGGAGAGAGTGAGAGAGAGAGAGAGGGAGAGAGGGAAAGAGAGAGAGACACAGAGAGAGTGACAGAGAGTCAGTGCGGGGGGGGGGGGGGTTCGAGGGGGAGAGACGCAGTCATGGGGATAAAATGACCAAATGGCTGTTTTCCACCTTACAGTAGCAGTCATCCTGAATAATGCTCGCCATGACAATGCAAACACGCGGGGTCCCAACACCACTGAACCGTGTAATCAATTAGGCCCACTCAGCTATGTCCACACGGCTCGGAGAGAACAGCACCCCTGTGGTGGGGGGGGTCAGACCCACACACCGGCAGCCGTGCCCTGGCTTCTTCTCCACGAGCTCGTACGGATTTGAACCGTCGACACAGAACGTCCGGGCGTGAGGGGAAGCGGGCTCGCCCCCCCCCCCCCGCCACTTTAGTTTCTGTTGTCTTTGAAACAGATTGCCCTCGCCTCATGAGCACAGGTTTTTTTTGATTGCTCGGGATTATATACATGAAGGCAATTTAAATTGTCCGGCAGCGCGATAGAGGAAAATTAACTTAATTAAGGCCCGCGGTACATTCAGGGCATCCTATCACACGCTCCTAATAAAGGATGTGGGAAAGGTTTCTGCGCAGTGTAATGAGGTAGCCGAGGCCCTCATTAATCAAGAACTGATTTAGTCTCCCCCCCCCCCCCTCGCCGATCAGTGGTCCATAAACGAGCATCAAAGGTTGCCTAGCAACACCTACAGGTAAAAAAACAAAACGATATGGATTAAACGCCCTCTGACTTTTAAATATGAACCCCTCTTCAAGATTTGATTAACTGATCGATTTTCCAATCAGTATCACAGGCAAACAGTACATTTACCACAGAGCGTATGATAACAGAAATAACGGCAGGCCGCAGGGTACAGGCATGATATGTACTTCACAGACAGCACACAATATACTCTATAATGGGTTTTGTACGATAAATCTATTTTTATCATATTCTGTGTCTTGATTGGCAAGCTGGGTGCCAACAGCACAGCATGCCTGTACCACCGTACCATAGAGCCATGCTCTTTCTATAAGCACCATAGAGTTCACCTTGAGTGTCTTGCTTCGTAGAGACAGTCACCTCCAAATCCAGCAGGAGCGCCATAGCCTCCGTGTCCCAACATCCTGGACCTAAAGTTAGAGAACCACGGCCTGTGGCTAACTGCAAAACTTGAGGTACACTTTGTGCTGCAGCCTAAATTCAGCAAGTGTTTGCTGATGATGTTCCATAATAGGAATGAGAATGATTTGACGTGGTGCAAGCTTAGATTCTATGGTAGTTTAGTTTCTATGGCCTGGCCGGAGTGTAAAGATGGAGAGACGTGAAAGGAAGGAAGACTAAAGAGGACGTTGAACAAATGCAATATGTCCAAGGCCAACCCAAAAAGGGTCACCAAACCCCCTTACACTTTACTACATTGTTTCTGTAAAAATAAATTAATAATAAAGTAAAAGTGAAAAGTAAAAGTGGGCAACACAACTGAACTTAAACCAGGATGTTAATCAAAACCAAATTGTGCTATTAACATGGACCAACTCGTATAAATAATTTAGACAGATCATCTGACTTCCTAAGACAAATATCAGCAAAATTTCTCATCGTACTTTTATTTATTTTTTAAAAAATTTTTCATGTTTAAGTCTAAAACAAAGTAGATGAGGAACATTTTAGTACAATCAAATAAAACCTGGAATCTTTACTCTTAGCCTGTAGATGTTTACATTCAGCGGGCTAATAGCCCACAGCAATTCAATGTGTTTGTTTTATATGAATTTGCAAACTATAAAACTATTGAATCACTTATTAACTTTTGCTCAAACTACAAATCGCCGCATTTATTTTCTGCAAAATGTTTACTTTGCAGAAATGTTGGTCTGTGTAAGCAGGATTTTCACAGCAGGTAAATCTATCAACGACAAGAGTGAGACCCAAAATTACTTTCGCTGGCGAGTCCAGGACAGGGAAAATATACCGTAGGCAAAAAAAAAAAAAAGATAATTACAGCAGCAAACAAAGGTTTCAGTGGGCAGTGAATGTGTAAAATATGAAAATAAAACCATGCCAGGTTTTTATTTATTTATTTTTACACCTGCACTTGGCTCAGTTTGAAATACTGGACTTCATATTTGTAGGAACAGTTATTTTGTTTATGTCCAAACCATTGTTCTGCCTATAGTGCAGGCTATCTGGAGCTTCCCTGCACCCATACAGATGGACAAGCAACAAACAAGAGAGAGGAAAAAAACATCCAAGCAGCAGCTTCATCGTAAGTGGTTGCCTTTTTAAGAGGAATACAGACGCTTTTAGCACTGATCAGATTAATGCACGTTTAAGGGTTTTTATCCCGCAAAGTACCAAAATGTGTGTGGGGTGGGGTGCGGGGGGGGGGGGTGGTTGCCGTGGTTGTCAGTGAGGGTTTAATGTCCTGTCTCTCTGGGCCAGTCTCTCCCAGGCTGGGCTGCAGGTCAGTGAGAGAGGTCGGTGTCGAGACATGCCCCCCCCCCGCCCGCCACCCGCCGCCACCGCCAAAGACCAGCGAGTGGGCACAGAGCAGCGCTGGAGCCAGGCGAGCTTGGTAACGAAGACAGATCTGCAGTAATGCGGTTAACCACCCCCCCCCCCACCACCACCCCCCCCGGGTACTCGAGCCACGACAGGCGGGAGGTATCCATGGAACGGTCACGTAGGCAAATCCAGCCGCCCCTGAAACATCTGAAGCAGGATAAACCCCACCCCACCCCCCCCCCCCCCCCCCCCCCCCGTACCCCCCGTACCCAGGCCACATATGCCCCGCTCGCCGATCGATAACCGCCACATCCGGGAAAAGGTCAGACAAACATATGAGCAAATCTGGTTCATGGAACATCATACATTACAGGACAATGAAGGCCCTTTAAGTTCTGTAGCTCTTATCCACCCCCCCACCCTTCCCCTCCCCCTCCCCCCCCCCCCCCCCAACCCTCCAATACACTTTAGCGTCCTTGTAAAAGACGAAACTCCGCAAGCACTTCGGCACAGATTTTATGGGGCAGTCTCTGTGGCCCCAGACTCGATTGCGATTCTCGGCAATGAATCTCTGCTTTTATTATTTTTTTAATTTTGAGATCGCACAGCCAAGACAAAAAGAGATAAGAGTTCGTAGCGTCCGCGAGCTCTTACCGAAGGTTGCTTCAAGATCGGATGAAAAGATACATTTCGGTATGAATCGTGAACGAGAGCTCAACTGCATTTATTACCGCCAGTAGGGGCCATTTTGGTCCGGAGGCCTCTGAACTGTCACAAAGCAGAAGCCACATTACATAACGTGGTGATTAAAGTGGCCGTTTGTCCTCCCGTTCCTCTGTGTTTATTACTGTGTGCCTCAACACTGCATCCTGCCCACCTATGTATGTATTTTCCTCCTCTGCTTCTTTACTCTCTGCTCCTTGCGCACCTGTTTTTTTGTGTCTCAGTGTTTGTGTCTCAGTGCTTGTGTCTCAGTGCTTGTGTCTCAGTGCCTGTGTCTCAGTGCCTGTGTCTCAGTGCTTGTGTCTCAGTGCTTGTGTCTCAGTGCTTGTGTCTCAGTGTTTGTGTCTCAGTGTTTGTGTCTCAGTGCTTGTGTCTCAGTGCTTGTGTCTCAGTGTTTGTGTCTCAGTGCTTGTGTCTCAGTGCCTGTGTTTCAGTGTTTGTGTCTCAGTGTTTGTGTCTCAGTGCCTGTGTCTCAGTGCCTGTGTCTCAGTGCTTGTGTCTCGGGGCTTGTGCCTCGGTGCTTGTGTCTCAGTGTTTGGTTCTCAGTCCTTGGTTCTTTTGTGTCTCAGTGCCTGTGTCTCAGTGCTTGTGTCTCAGTGCTTGTGTCTCAGTGTTTGTGTCTCAGTGTTTGGTTCTCAGTCCTTGGTTCTTTTGTGTCTCAGTGCTTGTATCTCAGTGCTTGTGTGTCAGTGTCTGTGTCTCAGTGTTCAGCTCTCAGCTTTTGGTTCCTTTGTGTCTCAGTATTTGTGTCTTGTTTTAGTCTCTCGGTGTGTTCTGGGACTGCTGCTGTTGTTCTCGCAGTTTGAGGTCTCCTCGGTGCGTGTTTCTTGTGATTCTCAGCGATTCTGACTCCTGTACCGTCTAAATCAGTACCGCTGTACGTATAAAGGCTTCGCGTGCATCTGGGGATTTGTGTTCGTCTCTGTTCCTCAAGTGTACTCAGACACGAGCACCTCTCTCTCTCTCTCATTCTCCGTCTCTCTCTCCCTCGCTCTCTCGACCCCCCCGCCCCCTTCTCTCCCTGGTATATTTTACTCTGCCATGTGCCGCGGTTGAGTCCCATTAATCAGGCCCCCATCTATGAGAGCTGAATGTTAAAATCCTCGCTCTGTTTTTCCTCCGCCCCCTCAACACAAAGGACACATTAACCTTGCAGCTCCTTCAGCTTCCTCCTCCAAACTTGGCAGTACGGAAACAAAGAGGCAAACTTCTGCGAAAGTGTGTGCCTGCGTGTTCACGTGTATTTTGTGTGTGTGTGTGTGTGTGTGTGTGTGCGCGCGTGTGAGCATGTGCACGTGCGTGTCAGATCCTGCCATGCAGTAAATAAGCCTGTCCGTAGAGAGAGGAGGGAGCCAGTGAACTGCAGAGGGCACCGGAGGCCTGTCTCCCTGGGCGACAGGATCAGGAACTGGAGCCAAACCCAATGCCATTCCAACAGGACCCACCCCACCACACCTCCTTCAGCACTTACAAAACCATTTCCTCTTTTCTAAACGGGACCCGTTTGAAATCAAACGGGAACAAAAATGACGAAGACCACAGAAGAGGAAAAAGCCATGGGGAAAAAAGCATAAACCCCACAAATTCAACTCTGACCGTCGTCAGAAATCCAAACGCATTCCCGCTGGAGTCAGAGAGATGAGTACCATAAGGCGGCCCGGATGGTTAACCCGAAACACAAGGGCAGGCCCGGGAACTAAAACCTCAGCTGGCCCTGTCCCTAAACGGACCCACGCGTCTTCGGAAGCTGAATCCCCAAAAACCACAAACCAGCGACCGAATGCGGTCATGTGACAGATCTCCCTGTTGCCATGGCAGCTTAAGGATCTTACCCTGACCCTGGGCGTCCGCCGTCTGGGCGCTGAGGAAGAGGGCGATGGGGAAGATGACAGCGAGGAGGGTCGCGGGCTGAAGGGCAGGGGGTCCCGCGCTGTCTCGTCTTGCCGCCATCGCGCCCGACGGGGGCTGGAAACACAAGAGGTCAAGGGTCAAATGGCGCGCATTAACTCAGCAACGAAGGCGCATTTCTACCGGATAATAAAAATAGCACAACAAATAAAATTGTTTTTTTTTTTAAATAGCTATTTTCCATAATGAGGCCTTACAACACTAGACTCATTCATTCAGCTGAAAAAATTCTGTGTCAGAGAAGGAAGCTAGATAGGGTAGCTGGTCATTAAAAACAGCTCTTCTGTGCCAAGCAGGAAACAGAAGGAGAACTTCGAGCCTGGGGGCATTATTCTGAAATAATAGAACATTATGTAACAACTGGATCAAACCAAGACTGAAGTGCAAAAAAAGAAAAAAAAAGCGAAAAGTATGAAGAACAGGAATATTATGACTTTTTTTCCCTTACTGCCTGATGTTTAATTTGAGCCCAGGGAATTAGATTCGGTGCACACCCATCTCTGGAAACACATTTGTCTTCCAACCTTTCTTTTGTAATTCAGCGAGTGCAACGGTACTAAATATTAGTCTCCAGTGCGAATGAACCGCTCATTAAACACAAAGCTTTTATGAACTAACAATTCATCAAAATTTAACGACACGTTTGTAACGGCACGCTCCGGGCCTGAATTTATGGTGTTACCGTTATACTTAATGACGTATTATTTCAGCATGATCAGAGTGTATAAAACGTCCCCCTGCAGATGGATCGCAGATTAAGTATAAAATTGGCAGAATTTTCCGCTTTGGAATAATTGCAGTGCGCGGGAAGACGGACATCAGATAATAAATTAGATTTTGCTCATTGCCAGCCAAAAGTTTCCCGGGCAGTTCGGCAACACCTACTGGCCCACTTTCAGCTCCCTCTTAATGAAGAATGAGCTCTACCGCCTCCAAAGACCGGCACTGCACTTCTTCTACAGACAAAAAAAAACCACCAATCTCATTCTTAAACAAATCAGGGTCTGAAGTCGACGTGTGAAAAATTTAACCGACGTTTAAAAAGGCAGCGCCATTTCTCTTTCGGAAGCCGCCGAAAAGTTCCGTTTAAAACCTTTACTGGTGGGAAGATGAGGAGCAAATGCTGTAGGAAACGGGCAAGAGAAAACACCTTAAGGATCTTAAAAAACGTGCTCCCCTGTCAAAGACCAGCATTAAAGTGATGGTAAAAAAGACTTCCTCTTCCACGCTGAGCTGCCTTTTGTTTGTGGTGAAAGGTGAGAGGCCGTACTAAATGGTCCCGTGTCCCAGGAGCGGAGATTATGGGGGAGATGGGGAGAGGAAAGTGGTGAAAATTGGATGCATTACAGGAAAATGTGGCTAAATCCCCCCCAGATGAGCACAAACGTGCCCATTCTGGGCTGGGACGAGCTGGGGGAGAAATTCAATTTCCAGTTAAATCCCAGCAAAGCGATGAAGCCAAGGACACGCATGCAAACACAGATGCGCATACACATGCATACACACACTTACACACACACACATAGATGCACATACACATGCACACACACTCTTACACACACACACACACTCTTACACACACACACACACACTTACACACACAAACACAGATGCACACACACTCTTACACACACACACACACAAACACAGATGCATACACACACAAACACAGATGCACACACACTCTTACACACACACACACACACACACAAACACAGATGCATACACACACAAACACAGATGCACACACACTCTTACACACACACACACACACACAAACACAGATGCATACACACACAAACACAGATGCACACACACATGCACACACACTCTTACACACACACACACACAAACACAGATGCATACACACACAAACACAGATGCACACACACATGCACACACACTCTTACACACACACACACACAAACACAGATGCATACACACACAAACACAGATGCACACACACACACACAAACACAGATGCACATACACATGCACACACACACTTACACACACACACACAGATGCACATGCATACACATACACACACTCAGATGCACATACACATGCATACACACACACAGACATGCATGCACACACACACACACACACACACACAAAGAGGAAGGGTTCTGGTGGTTCCGTAATGCTGTTGGGGTGCATTTTCTTGGTGCAGTTTATTGGTGCAGTTTATATGCACTCATACCCTTACAAGGCAAAGTCAATGGGAATCAAGACTTAATGGTACTGAGTGATCTTCTTCACCCCATGTTTAAGCAGTTCAAGATGACAATGCCCTTGTCCACAGGCAGGAGTAGTTTACTTAAGGAGAACTAACGGTCTACAGTACAATATATGCTACAGCGTTCTCAGTCAACAGACCACAACCCATTCATCTTAAAAACAGCCTGTGTTCCTGTAGAATCCCAGGTGCCAGATACTGACCAATTAAGTGGCTGCTCATAAGTGCTTCCATTTTTCTGCGCACTACACTTCCTGTGTGTGTGTGTGTGTGTGTGCGTGTGTCTGTGTACACATGCAAACACACATTCACAATATGCATATGTACACAATGTATTCTGCATTCCACAAGACCAGGGCAATGAATATATTCAGGCAAACCTGAATACTACAAATATGTATAATTACGGTTCTATTAAAAAATATGACAGAGCAAATATTACTGGTGCATAAATTTCCCTCTCCTCCATCAGCTGAAAAGTACATAAACATTTACATATGAAGAAACACAAATAGACTTGCAGAAATAAATTACAAATTTTCAGACAGGGAATTGTAGCTAAATTTGAAAAAGAGTGTCAGACAGTCTTAGTGTTTCTTAAGCTCTGCTAAGCTTTGATGCATACGGCTGCTTGTTATTCCATCTTTCAATCATACCTTAATAGTCTAACTTTCAGTCATTTCATTTAAAATTGGAGTCAGCGGCACACATAGCTTAAAATAATAGTTTTCATACATTGTGATGGTAATGGTGTTCTCCCTCTTTTTCTCTCACACACTAATATGCATGTGCACACTTGCACACACACACACCACACACATGTACAAACGAAATGATTTCTCTCTGGACAATCACCTAATGTGCCCGCTTAGGGTCTTATCCATTTTTGCATTGCGCCCTTATCCACATTTCGCTCAGCCAGACCGGTGACCACCAGCAACGGTTCAGAGCAACCGGAGTCAGGACCTATGCGGATGAAATATTCAGCGCCTCACTGAAGACTCCAGGCCCGTATACCCTCTTGGTCATGAGCCCAGAGTACTAAACGCGCTGGCTGGTTAAAAAAAAAAAGAAGAAAAAAAAAAAAAAAAAACTTGGACACGCGGGCAGTTGGCGGTGTAGACCGACACATAACCGATGTACAGCGCGAGCCGCGGGCCGCTAAGTGCCATCAGTCACGCCGCCGGCTCGCGGCGGGCTCCGGGAGGAGGGGAGAGAAATCGATCGGCCCTTGGCTTGCGTCTGGGGCCCGTTCGTTTCCCCGCCGCCCGCCGCCCGTAAGCGAGACGCTGAAGTAAGGGCCCGTGTATTTGCGTATGGTGTGGTCATCGGGGGGGGGGGTGTCCTGCGTGGACAAAGGACCGGAGAAACAGGGAGGAGGCCTGTCTGATGTATCCGGCTACAACAGGTGGCACCACGGACACAGCGCTGTCGACATGACAACCGTCTACACCCCATACAGCCCTCAGTGCACTCTGTCCTGAAAACTGTCAAATCTCAGCTACAAAAAAAAAAAGACTTCATAGTTGCCCACAAAAAAAGACTTAATATTTTCCCCCCTGAATTGCTTTGAAACACTCTTTTAATCTGGCTTTCATTTCAATTCCTCTCATAGTTTGAGTATCAATGCTCCAACGTGCCCTCTATATCCATATAATTGGTTTTCCAATCAGGCGCTGTTATTTCCCTCAATATTAATTTCCCCCCTGTGCTGTGAACGAGAAACTCCGTGACGTTGGCGTTTTCGCTCTCCGATTCCGGTCCCGTCTTTCCGCGTTTAAATCTGGGATCTGCCTCGCCTGGACGCGCTCTGCTGGACGTGAGCTACAGGAGGACTGAGCGTCACGCCCTCGGACAATGCCCGTGTGCTGTGACTGTAACAAGGAGCTGTGATTATATGGCCAGAATAAAACTAAGAGCTGGGTCGGGGGGGGGGGGTTCGGGGGGCGGCTGGGAGTGGCAGACACAAAGTGGGATGGGGAAAGAAACAAAGGATGAAAGAAATAAAAAGCTGAGAGTGAAAACTGATAAGAAAAAGAAAGTTGCATTCTGGGAAACCAAACTTTGATACGGTCTCGGGACAGAATGGAAGGGTCAAAGGTCACGACCTGAAGGGTCCCCTTCCAAAATCCACGCACCGCTACCTTTCACGACAGCTTGAGGTCACTGCTTAAACCTGTGCGTAGTGTCTGGATTATTTTCAGAAAATACACTACAGGCCTCTCGATACGAACGAACTACAGGCCTTTTCAGGAAATTACCACCAAGCCCCACCCCTGACACCCCTGATAGCCTTCATCTTCACTTCCCCCTGTGTGTCCTACATACTGTCCAGCGACCTGCACCACTCCCCAAATACAGCAGCTTACACTTAATACTCCCCCAATCCCTATCAGCAAAGCTACATGCACGCATTCTCAAACCATTTACCCCATAGGGGTTTTGGCACCACCCATGCATTTCATGCACCGCCCTCCACTCCTCCACCCCTCCACCCAATCTGCAAAGTGTGCAGCCTTAGACAGCCTCAGCCCCCCTGTTCAAATGCAGCGGCCTGCTGTGCATAAATCCACATTCGCCAGATTTGTTTTCATTACATTTTCCATTAAAAGTGATTAATAATGCAGGTGGAAGCGGGGTGTCCGACGTGCAGCTCGCCCTCATCCTCACCCCGGGCCTCGCCCCGCCCCGGGCCCGCCTCCCGCCCCCCTCCCCCCCCCTTCCAGGGCAGGCCCCGCTGCTGGACGCCGGCCCAGAAGAAGCAGATTGGAGAGAGTGGAGCGTGTGTGCGTGTGTGTGTGTGTGTGCGTGCGTGCGCGTGTGTGTGACGGCAGCCAGGCGGCTGCATTATTCAGAGCTGTTGTTCTTCTTCTCCCCTCATCAACCGCTTCCAGGAAGATCAGCGCGCGCGCGCCCAGACCGTCCCGATACCGCAACCTGTGAGAGATTAGCGGTCTCCCGTTCAATCTGCCGGCGCGACATCACGACATCACGCGGATCAGCCGACACCGCGAAAACAACGGAGGAGAAGAAGAAGAAGAAGAAGACAAGAGCGACACGGGAACAATCGGTGTGAGCACTCCGCTCCGACGGAGGAAAAAGAGCTGAGCGGACGGAACTGTCCAGGGTCCTGAACAGACACCGTCTGTCACCACCGGGGGGCCAGTGGTTCTGGCCGAGAACCACACCGCTGTCCAGGACTGAGCGCACACACACACGCGTGTGCTGTCAGAGAGCAACTACGCGGGAGCAATCAGGAGCCAACATGGGAAGAAACAGCACTGAGACTGAAGTCCAAGGGCTGGGTTTATCTGTGAACAATTTAGCGTGTTCTCTCTCACAATAAACCAGCTCCCTTTGCAAACTGGCCATTTGAGTGCGAGCTATTTTCACACTAGGGGATCTGAATTTAAAAAAAAAAAAAAAAAGCTTTTAGCACCAAATGTCCTCAAAAACAGATTATTGTCTCTTTTTTTTTTCTTCCTAAAGGTTGGTGAGTGACAAAAGCAACCCCCCCCACTGCATCCATCAGAGTCACCACTTAATCGTTGCTTTACTTCAGTGTGTAATTATATACAGCGCCGTGAATTTAATGTTTTTAAGTACCTGCTTCAAGAGCTCTAGTGCCTTTACATTAATGGTGTGCAGCCATTAATTTGGTGACTGGACCACGGCATAAGCAACGTCCAGCCAATCGAGAGATTGTTTTTTACACGGCAACACGCCGACAACGATGATGGAGAGCTGAACCAATAGAAATGAACCAGGGACGGGTTAAAATAACAGCAATAAAAACACTTCCATTATCAGCACCTGACAAGCTTTCTCTTCCCCGTAACTCTGACCCTGGTGCCTCATAACACCCCCCTCTGCCCCCCCCCCCCCCCCCCACACCACACACACACACACACACACACACAAACACACACCCACTGCGATGGCACGAACCAGCGATCGCAGAATAACACCTGCTGATGTCAAGGGAGCATTTATTCATTTATTTTATTTTATTTATTTATTTCGCATGTACCATAAAGAGCACTCCGCAGAGCATTCCCCTTCCTTAGCACGTTCTCTCGTGATCTGTGTGTCTCAATTTGAAGGAAAACATCCACGTTTCCCGCACCGCGAAGAGGGGAGAAAAAAAGAAAAAAAAAAAACTATTTCGCGGAAGCAGATGTTTCACCTGCGGGACGTCCACCACGCCGCGCGCGCGGTCGTGCCAGTCCAGGCTGCTTGGCCGCGGTTAAATTTATCTTCCCCCAGCAGCTGACCTGAGGTCTGTGAGGCCGCTGCTTAAGGTGTCCCTCTCACCGGAAACTGTAGCACAGTAACGCAGGTAACCTCCGGTCCCAAGGGACACGGCATCGCTGGTGCTGTGGCGCAGGTACGGAAGCTCAGAAGCTCAGCAGGCGACACTGTAGTTAGTGCTCCCTTACCCAAAAACCATACTCAGCTCTCTCAGCTACGTCCACCCTCCCCCACCCCCGCAACTCAGAGACAGAGAAGCAAGGAGTTAATAGGTGATCCCTTACCCAAAAGGAGGAAGGAGTTAATTAGTGCTCCCTTACCCAAAAAGCATACCCAGCCCTCTCAACTATGTTCCCCCCTCCCCAGCTCAGAGAGAGAGAGGAGCAAGGAGTTAATTAGCGCTACTTTACCAAAAAGTAGCAAGGAGCTAATTAGTGCTCCCTTACCCCAAAAAAACATACTCAGCCCTCTCAACCCTCTCAACAGCCCCCTCGCCCCCCCCCCCTCCTGAGCTCAGAGAGAGACAGAGGAGCGATGAGGCAGGGTCATTTTTCAGCAACGTGAACAACAGGATTCCAGCAGCGCTCTGAGACTGGAGTCACAAACTCACACTTCCCCAGGACTGCTATATGCAGCCAGCCTTGTACATAACCCCCCCCCCCCACACACACACACACCCTCACACCCCCCCACACACACACCCTCACCCCTCCTACACACACCCTCACCCCCCTCCCCCCACACACACCCCCCCCCCCCCAACACAGCTTACCTTTGTCTGTGGGGCCCCTCCAACCACAGCCTAGGTTCTGCTTCCCTGCCGTATATCCCACGAGCCAGAGAGAGCGAGTTATGAGGCGAGAGGCGGCGAGAGCCAAAGACAAGCAGTCGCTCTGCCAGACAGCCTAACAGTGCTCGGAGTTCCCTGCCTCCCTCCCTCTCTCTCTCTCACTCTCTCTCTCTCTGCCTCCCTCACTCTCTCTCTGCCCCTCTCTCCCTCTCTCTCTCTGCCTCCCTCACTCTCTCTCTGCCCCTCTCTCCCTCTCTCTCTCTCTCGCTCTCTGCCTCCCTCCCTCTCTCTCTTTCTCTCTCTGCCTGCCTCCCTCCCTCTCTCTCTCTCTCTGCCTCTCTCTCCCTCACTCTCTCTGCCTCCTTCACTCTCTCTCCCCCTCTCTCTCTTTCTCTCTCTGCCTCCCTCTCTCTCACTCTCTCTGCGCCTCTCTCTCTCTCTCTCTTACACACACACAACTGGCAAAGCAGCCCCCCCCCCATCCCACCCAACCCCACCCCAGCACAAGTACAGCCCATCTGCAAAGCCAGAGAGAGAGAGAGAGAGCGAGAGAGAGGAGAAAAGAGAGGGGGATAGAGAGAGATTGCCTGGATAATGCAGATTGTCATAGGAGGTTGCATTCCTGGTAATCCAATGCGGGTGGAGTAAAAGCCTCTGTCATCTCAACAGACTTAATTAAACTGATTTGATTCCTCACTCCCAGGTCCTGCCTGGCTCGGTGTCCCTCCTGTGAGTCCACATCTTAACTCCCCTCATCCCCTCCGCCTGCAGACCGAGCTCTTTCCTGAGCCCATTCCTGAAACGACCCGCCACTGCACTCAGAACAGCGTTCAAGCAGAGCACTGCTTAATTCAGCACAGCCATGCAGCGAACGGCATGCCTCATTCACGCATGTAGCTAACGTTTGCCATGGCCCGCCATGAGGCGCGATCGCTGCTGTGACTCAGGAAAACTTTGGTAACGGTGAGCACAAACAGCGAGCGTAGCTCCTTTAAACCTCTAAAGCGCAAAGATCCGAAACACGTCACTAGAACGCTCTTAATGGACATTATAACGATGATGTCACATTCACTAATGGTAACTGGAAGCAGTGGAGTTCTAGAACACCGACTTGGAATTTTGAAAATAAAAAAAAACATTCAGGAAAAACCTACTCCTCAAATGTTCAATTTTATCAATGGGTACAATCCTCAATGCGATGGGTTAAGATGTTGAGTTGATATTGGGGTGTAGGTACGGTGGAGAGGGAGTAAGACAGGAGCTACATTAAGGAGATGGAAGGAAATGTGGGGCCCGTCTTTCGGTACCACGTAATTCTGATCATCTATAGAGAAGTTATGAAAACAACAAGATGTTTTATGTAACCTAGGAAGGGGCAGGTCACTTACTAGTGTGTGCACATCAATATTTAGCATGACCCCATTCTTAGGGAAGGCTATAGTATGTCTTTGTCAAGGAAAGCTTCGAGAGCAATAAGACAGCTCAGACCATGGAAAGTAGAACAAACCACAGACTTCAAAGGCACTGTCAATACTGCCAGATCAATTCCACAACCCAATTAGAATTGACCAATTAATCCAAATTCCAAACCACAAAATTGAGCCCGTCCAGGCACGTCCCGCCCCCATGCATCATCAGGGGTACGTGGTTCTGGCAGGTGCAGAGGCGCACGCATGCACGCACGCTCTCTCTCTCTCTCTCTCTCTCTCTCTCTCTCTGTGTTCCCTCCAAGCGACCGCGGGCCCACTCCATCACGACACCGTCCAAAAAGTCCATTTAAAACCTCGAAAAACCAGCCGGGGAGAAGAAAAAGCGCGTCGCTAATGCACAGAAAACAGACTGTAAAGCACCGGCAATGTGCGGCTGGAATGAGGGACGCGGGTAAATGGGGTGTTCATCTCGCAAGCGCGGCTCCTCCGCTCATTTCCCCTGGCCCCGGGACGATCAGCCTGGCAAGCAGGGAGCCTGCCGTGGCTGGCTAACGACAGCTCTCGTTCCCCCCCGCGGCTCCTGATTGGCTGACGCTCTCCGACGTTTGTTCCTCCATCGTAATGAGAGGTTGCAGCCGGTGGACTGACTCCACGGATTCTGGGCGTGTCGGTGGTGGGGATGATACCACTGAGCCCCGCCCTGACCAGTAGCCCAAGCGCACACATCACCTGGCTGAAACTATTCAGGACTATTTCAGAATGGGACTATTTTAAATGGCAGCAGCTGTGAAACATTGGCTATGCAGCACTATACACTATATTGAGATCTGGGAGCTAAAACTTCACCGAAAAGACATGGTTCACTTCCTGGAGTTCTCTGAAAATATTTCAGTTTAATGCATGTTTTCAGCTGGCTCAGACAGTTTTAGTGCAATGAAGGACATTTTACATATAGGCAGAACTGTCTGCTGGCTTTACACTGGCTGGTATGGGGCAATCAAAGGTTTGTGCTTTGAAGGAAAAAAAGGTAGATGAGCAGATTATTTTTTACTTACTTCATTTACAGAAATTATTCACAGTCATAAACATAAATGCCAGATTTTATATTGTGCCTGAACTTCTTTCCCCTGCAATTCAAAAGCAGTGCAAGCTCACCGCTCAGCCAGAGAAGCAGTACACATTTGCATCGTTACATACACTGCCAAACCCTAATTATTCGGGACCAAATTTACAGATGAGCAGTTGCAGTATATAAAGGCTGACTGATCGAAGGGACACAGTACGTTGGCGTAGACTTCCCATTTGAGGATAACAGACACATTCTCGAACAGATTTGGGCTGTCCAAAAGGTAGGTGATGAAAATAATTACACAGACCATTTTATAGTTTCTGTTTTTTTTGTAACATTCAAGGTGGAATTGAACATGGGCAAATCACTTCCTGTCCTGTCAGTTGGCCGTTGTTGTGAGGTGTTCTCTCCACATATGGTACTGCTGAGGAACACGTGTCACTTCTTTCAATGACCTCAGCAGTTCTAGAGGCTGCACGTGTCATAGGTTGCTCTGGAGTTACAGGTACGTGATTTATATATTTTTTTTCTTTAAACCACAAATCCATGATTGTCCCTTTATCAACTACTGCAAGCCAGCAGGTTCATCAGAGCCCTCTAAAATATCTAAAATAAGCTTCATCATACACACAAAAAACTGTCTGGGCCAATCAAAGCATACATTAAAACAGAGATGATGTTTAAAAAACCCTCAGCAAGCAAATTACGCGTGGAACAGAACTTTAACGATGCCATATTTTCAGTTGAAGTTCAAAGCTATGTGTTCTTGGCCCAATCAGCGCCTAAGGACAGAAAGAACTCTATTGCTGAATGTACGGTCATGGGCCTGTTATATTTATTTTAATATTTAACGGGACACCGGCAGAAGAGGACATTGCCTACAATCACAACCAGCGGGTTGAGAGTTAGTTGCCTACTGCGCTAAATTATGCTGCCCTTAACTTAATATCACCATGAAAACGTGACGTGAATTACAACTACCCGCTTACTTGTGGATGCCGTCCGTGTTTTGGGGTGTTTTTTGCGGGTTTTCGTCGGCTCTTCTAACTTTCCAATGGTCACCGTCACGCAAAGGAAACGGGTTTTAGCCAGATTCAGATGCACCACTGTTTCAAAGTAATTAATAAACGAGAACTCTCCACTGAGTTGCGAGCGAGACGGCACATTAGCCCCATACAGACACTAAGAGGAAATGCAACAAAAAAATGTTAATTAATTCATTTAAAGATTGCTTTGTGGGTAAGGTTGGAGATAATCATTCACACGAGGGTGCACGTTCAACCTTCACAAGTTTCTAAATGTGCATATGGCCATCGCATTTTAAAGATGTTTGAATTTGTTGCAAAACAACCGAGATTGTTTAACAACACTGAAGCCTGTAGCTACTCACCTTTGAAAGACAGCCTAACCTTGCCATATCACATGTACCACACTATTTGGTTAGTGCTGGTCTGGCCGCATTATAAAACGTTTCGAGGATTCATTTCTTGTGTTCGTTCCGTTCGCAGTAGGCTATTTCACAACAGAACGCGGCAACGCGCATGGCTGTAGGGCGTATGGTCGGATCGGCCGTGTTTTGCCAGACGCCATTAAATTATCCCCCCAGAGTTTTTCGGCATCCACCATCTTAATTGTTTCCCATAAAATTGTTTGTCACAATTTCCCTATGCGGTACCACGTTTCAAAATGCCCTTTCAGCTATGATCCGTTTCATACATATTTTCAGTGAAACTTCCTCCATAAGGATTGTTTTTCCCATTCTTGTGTTTATTTTCGTGTTTTTTTTTTTTTTTTTACAAAACTATTAATCCAAAACGAATTTCATCCAGGCGACCTTGGGCCGTAGACAAGTACAGAGACAGCCGATTTTTTTGTCCCTCTTGATTGAATTAAAGTCCATTATCCGTGCTGAAATACATATCTTATTTGAGTTGTTTCCATTTTATTGTGCATAAATGGATTGTGGAATATATTTTAGATGTACATTGATGTTATGTTCGCATACAGCAAAACTTTCAAAGACAGGTAGCAGGTTAATTGTAGCCTTCTCAAAGACCGTTCCGTCCTTGGGAGTTCTTGAACCACAGAAGGCAATTAATAGCGAACCTACATAACAAAAGTTAACCTTGTACATCTGGAGGCCCCACCTCCTTTATCCTTCTACCTTTTATCTCAGTCCTTCCGTTAATTACCCGCTAGTCTCTTAGTCAGTAGCGGTCATAAGGTCATGATAATCAGATTAACAAGTCAGATGGGATGGTATCTGCAAGAAACACCACCCTGTCAGCCAGAGACCTGGACAGATGACCCTTCATTTGAAACAGTAGGGTAGGCTTCATCTCAAAGAAGTTGGCCAACTACACTGTGTGCGTGTGTGTGTGACTTCATATATTTATCTGTTGTAAGGACGCTACTTGCTGTTGCAGTAATAAAAGCTATCTCATACTGTACAGAGGCTTGTTGGATAAAATCCCTCAATAAAGTGTCTCTGGCCCCTTAATTTAATTTTGAGATGAACCAAGCTTCACCCATCGGGGGCAGCCCTGCCCGTCCAGCCTCATCTGCATTGATATATAAATCAAATCACAACCAAGGAAATGAGAGGCAGAAAAAATATATTTGTCAAGATTAATTATTAACAAAACCCCTGAGCAGACCATTGCAGTCTAATAATTCTATGGCTATTAATAGATACCATACCAAACAGAGGAGTAGATATCATTTGTAATCATTACCATCAGGCTCAAGAATAATAACCGGAGAAATCCTTGGACTGGAGCACTTAAACACAAGCTAAGATGATAGATGAGGAAATCATGGAAATACATATTACCCTCCCCTTGATTTACTGCAAAAACGGCATTCCAAAAGTTCCACGGTGTGCACCAGCAACAGTGTAATGTGTGGCAGTTGTTCTTCAGGATGTAGAAGCTTCAGTCATACCAGACAGTAAGCTCATTTAACCACAAAGAGGCAATATGTATATATTTTTTTAATCAAGCATGTGTTTTTCCCATCTACTTCAAAAGACATTGTATATTTTAAAAGGACAATGAATGTACATTCGCCGGGCAGCCGCCACGGCCAGCACACGTCTTCTCTATTATTGTATATTATCAGCAGATTTAAACAGCGAATGAAATGTACACCCGTCACAGGGCTGATGTACGGCGTCTCATTAGAATTGCAAAGGTAGCGCGTGGCGCTCGCTCGAGCTTCCTCTGGGCGTTCCGGGAGAGTCGGGTTGAGTCCATCAGCGTAATTAATATCACGCGCTCTGTAAAACACAGGGCCTACTTCTTAAAATTGCGCCAAAATAATGTAGCAGCAAGGCCACGGGCAAGTGATTAATATGACAGCAACGGCATCGGTCGACCGAGAGGAGAGCACTGACAGAGCTCACACTAGCTTGCCCTGTCTTTGCACGCTAGTCAGTTCAGGAGCTTACATTTCACTCAATTAAATTACTTTCCTGATGTTTCATTTCAGTAAGCAATTTTTCTAAAATAAACAAATAATAATGTGGAAACTACTTCTGTAACAAAGCAAGCAAACAAGAAAGAAAAAAACTATGTTCCACCTGCCAAAACCCCAATGTCTACCGTTGTCTACATTTTCCCTGTGAGTGAGTGGAAATCTGAACTTTGAAAACAGCTGCTCTCTTTTGGGACACTGAGCAGGTTTCTCCCCTGGTATTTTTCGCGGAGTAATAAACCGGCCGACAGACAGTAAATAAAACGAGGGAGGGAAGCCAGGAAATCTTCACTGCTCTGGAAGGACAGCACCAGCAGGCTACCGCACAGCCCAGCGCATCGTACAGATAAACTGCGCCTCCATTTGTATTCAGCGAGGATAACCCAGTAGCACGGGACCTGGTGTAGTCTTAATAGTGTGCCCGCTTTTTTTATGGGCTATGCCGGCATCTATGCAGTTTAGTTGACGTATCTTTCTACTTACTCGTTGTGTCGAGACGGCAGTTAAAGGGAGACAACACTAACCGTGTCTCCCTTTTATTGGACAACCTCTAAAATTTCATATCCCTCTCTATTATCACTCCAAAGAGAAAATGATCCCAGTGCTGCTCAATAACTGCTTCCAGGAAAAAAATATTATTTACGGTACATATAACAACAAATGATACTGACCAGGAAGGTGTAGCTATTTTCAAGAAGGTTTGCTGGTGTCTTCCACCAACCTAAATTGAAAAAGATAAAGCAACTACTGTTTAGGATGGGAAGTGACAGATGTAATTTGTATATTATATATGCACACACACGTGAACCACAAACCATGACATCTAGTGTATTCTGTAGATATATGGAGCAGGCCTATATTGATTATTTATATAAAGCATAAATTATTGATCTTGGTGATTGCTAATGTATTGTAATAATAGATAGTCTTACCGATCTTTTTCTTATTTTCGCTCCAGCATGTTTGCATTTCCTTCCGTAGATATATGTTTGGTTCACTCTGTAATAACATTATTTCTTTTTTTTACTTTTTAAAATTTATTTCTATTCATCATCTATTTTACTGTTTACAGTGTACATCTATCAGAGCAGCATCTCAAAAGGAAAACAAAAATTTGAATTGTATTTGGTATCTAATGGCAATATGATGATGTTGATCATGATCATGATCATGATGCATAAAGAAACAAAATGAAATCAGTCACTTTAATTTTATGCTACGTCAATTAGTTTCAAGTTTTTATTTACAAAAACATGAATATAATAACCAACTAATTTATTACAACAATACTCACCATCATAACATTGCCGCACCAGCAAGCCTCATGGCTGTCTCTTACAGTGCCATTACTCATTTTTATGTGCAACTTCTCTGGACGGTACTTTAGTGTACTCCATTAGGTCAACCCTGAGCCAGAAGGCAGGTTTCAGTTTGGGTCGGGGTTTCTTCTTTCACCGTACCTTTTCAGCCGCAGTTCCCTTATATCAATCCCAGCTGCGTTGCTCACCACACACATGTAGGTGGCCTCAAAATCCTCCCTGGCGATCTGCTGGAAAACCAGGTCCCTTCGCATGAATGTTCTGCTGCCTCTCGTCTTTGTTCTAATACAAGGGATAGAAAGGAAAATGTAAATTGCATGTGAATTGTTTTTATAAAATATTAAAATACAATGTTCCTAATTTTATAGAGGCTATGCATAATGATCTCTTAACAATCCTTAACAATTTGAAAAAAAAGGTTTAAGATTTTTTATTCTTCAAAATTTTAAACCAGTGTTATAGAACTAGAAGTGACTGTTACATCAGCATTAGAATGTTCAGTAAAGAACATTCTAATGCTGATGTAAAGTGATTATTACATCATCATGAGAATGTTCAGTTAAGAACATTCTAATCACATGTTTGTGACCTCACACCTTAAAAACCTGAGACTCACTCCTCTGGGCCCGCCCTGATCCTGCCGTCTGGATATGCGTGCTCTACGAAGCTCCTGTTCACCAGCCAGTAGATGAGAGTGAGGTCATCGGTAAACCCCGGGTCTGCCTTGCAGGGAATCACCAGCGGTTCACCTGCAGGTGTGTGTACGTGCAGTATGCATGCATGTTACTGTAATGTAACATCCTGTTTAAAGAATATTAAACCACAGACCACTGATGTAATTTATGATACTTTCACCAGAGAGAGACATACAGGCAGACAAACAGAGCATGTGTAACTGTAGTCAGAAAATAATTAACTTTTTCTCTGATATACTTCTCCAGCTATCCATGGGTATGCAACCTTACAAAGTTTGTGCAAGGTTTTACATCATCATGAGTGTTTGTTTGTGCCATTGTTTCTTTTTTCTTTTTTTTTCATTAAATGGAACAGTGAAGTGTTTACAGAATCATTTCCTGCTATTACAGCATACATCTCCCAGGGCCCCTTGAAGGGTTTTTGACTGATATTGAAGATTTTCATTTCTGTGGATTGCAAGGCAAAACAAAAACTGAGAATGGCATTTCATAAAGCTCGCAATGCAAGTTCCGTTTTAGGCCAGAGCAGCAGGGGCATTTTACCCAGAGAAGCTTTAATCTTCCGTGACTTCGGTCTCAGGATTTTAGGAGATGTAACATCTGAGGAAAAAAGTTCAGTTAAGTATAGTCCAAATTTCTGGTAAACAAAAAAAAAAGGGATGACAGCTTGATTATTAAACCCACGCACAATTTATCTTGGTGCTAATAAGGTCTCGATGGAAGTATTTGGCAAAAATTATTTATAGTCTGTATAATCTGTCTAAAGGTCAGTAGAAGAAAAAAAAGTCAAAAGATTCCATTCAAGGCTTTCAGCTCAGGGAGCAAAAAACTGAATCTTGATTCATGTATCCACCTTATAACTGGAGGAAACAACACATTACTTTTGGCAAAACAACGCCTTTGTCAGGGTTTTGTACACCACAGTCATTGTTTGGTTTCACAGAAATATGAAATATTTCCTGGAGACTTTGGAGAAATTGAGATGGAACAGACCTGACGTGGCCTCGGAGAACAGGAGACAGCAGGTGCTCACCAGGGTCACCATGAGCATACGGTCCAGAGGGAGAAGTCCTGAAGGGGGGGTGGGGGAGGGAGGGAGGGAGAGAGAGAGAGAGAGAGAGAGAGACAGAGAGAGAGAGAACAAGAGAGAGAGAGTGGCAGGGAGAGTTCTTACGTATTTGAAAGATCTCAGTAGAGAAAGCTCACCTGACCTCGAACACCATAGCATCTGAGGCGATGAGTGCTAGTAGAACCCTTGGATCTTTATCTCCGGAGGCTAATTGTACTGCTAGTTGTGTGGAGTGGCCAATGGGAGCCATAGTCTAATATCTGTGGTGGACCTACTACTGTTACATCGGCAAAGAAATATTATGATTTATAATTAGAATGTCAACGTCACTTTTCAATTGTTCAGCTGACATTTATTCTCTTTTGACTATGGCCCTATTATGGACCTGCCCATATCCTGGTCTATCTATATCTCCACCCAGTCACATGCTCTGGTCGATGTACCTGACGAAGACCTTTGAGGTCGAAACGTTGTACCAATAAATCACTTTGGGAGCAGAAAAAAAAATGTGTGCAATTATACTCTTCTACACCGGCAAAGAAAGACATATTGCGTGAAACTACGCTGTGCTATAGTGAGGCGAATGCGTGCCATGCAGTACCTGAGGAGGAGTGTATCCAATGCATGCTGGATGTTCACAGGCCGTGTAGGGTGCAGAGCTTCGGTCAACCTTGGCACGCACGACCTGTGCTGTTCCTTTTATACAGACAACACTTCCTCCCCCCCCAACCCCCCTTCCAGGCTGAAAACAATCATAAGAGTGTTGTTACAGTCATTCCCATCACATGCTTGTCCACTGATCAGATCTGATTGTGATGGGGGAGGGGGGGGTGGGGTAGGAGAACCACTTTGTGATTTCCCAAAAATTCTCAGAAAATTATGACAAAAGGTTTAAGGGTTAATTTTGCATACCATCATTATTTACGCTCATGTTTTTTTTTTTGTTTTTTTTTTGTTTCCACTACACCTTCGTTGTATCACCACCCTCAATTATCTTCAGGTTTCCCTGGTTCTTTAACTGGCCCTAAAGCCCAGGAGCCCCGTAAATGTGACTTTAAGTCTCCTCGCCTGACTTTTACCATTTTAATATTCTCCAGCACATTGTCCCCAAATTGACTCCGGTTCCAGGGTCTAGCTGATGCCCTCGACAAAGCTGATGATCAGGTTGCCTGGCAACAAGAAGGCAGAGTCAGTCCAACGCAAGTCCAAACACGACAAAGACGTGGCCTTTCCCAGCTGAGGATACAAAATTGGTTTTGGAGACACAAAATTTCATATCCTCATAACTCTCGGACCCAGCATCGTTCATTCCTTTTCCAAAACTAAAAATCTTCAGCCGCGCAGCACATGGAATGTTGCCATACCAGAACGTTAAATATCAGGAAATAAATCATTCTCAAAACCTTGTTGTATACTTTTCTCCATAGTTAGTACTCATGGAAAGTGTAAAGTATGCAAAAAGTCTTGGTGTTCTACATATTGTTCTTGGCACATAAAGCTACATCAATCAGATCCCTATTAGAAAAAATAATGTTTGACACCTGAAATTCACAGTTCTTTATGTTCCCACCTTGCAGCCAATAGTAAATGCAAAGCAAAACACAAAGCCGTACAAAATTTGTAGGTGCAAGCTCTTCATTTTATTAGATATCCCTCATTAAGCAGTTTTCTTGCTAAGCGTATTAGGGCATCCCACTGGAAAACACTTGAGTGCAATCATCACGAGCAATTCCCGCACATCATTTTAAGTAGTGTTGTAAAAAAAAAATGGGGGGGGATGCAGTTTGCAAAACAATAGAATCTACATTTAACTTTGTACACCGCTTGGAAACATACAAAGACGGGTGTGAAGCTGCTTGTTTCACACATGCAGTGCCAGAGATACAGCTGCACTGGAAACAGCAGCAACAACAACTCAATAATTAAGGATCCCCTCAATCAACCTGGACCTGGTAATTAGAAGTACCGTAGTCACTCCAGGGCATGGTTTCACATTACTGATCTTAAGTCAGGGCTTTTCAATCGCTCATTTCGGTTGATACCTCTGCACTTAACTTATCAAATAAAGCAGTTTATTAGGCTTTTAACTCAACTCACCTTGTTTCGTGACTTTCATTTAGTCATTATTTTAAAGGAGGTCCCCAAGGTAAAATCTTTTTTTTTTTTTTTTCTTTCCCCAAAAGAGAGTTCTGGCCAAGATATAGAGCAGCCATAAAACACTGCACTTTTATTGCATCTTTTAACAATTATTTACCCCTCATGTTAATATTCTGTCAAAAAAAATATGAGCAGAACGGTTAATTAACATACGCACACACAGTATCAGTTACATTAGTATTCTGACTACAGTCATTTCCTGAAATGTGCCCTGTGTGGGTAGTGCTGTAGGTAGTAAACTCAAAAGAGGAAGGACAGTCGTGTTCAAACACTGGTGAGTTCTGGTCGTTTCCTACCGATGCGGGGGCTCGTTATCCTGGCCTGGTTTGAGCGCACGCCAAAGGCCACGCCTCACGAAATGAGTGGAATCGGTGGAATCTGAGGGGAGAACAGGCAACGTAAACTATATTCACTCCCGAAATAAGCTTGATAAAATTAAAATCGTACATCTTTTTTTTTTTTTTTCCATCGCTTGTTTCACTGAAGAGTTTCTCTCTGCAGGGTTGCTATTCTGTTCTTCGGTGAATGCGAGTGATTACTGTACCAAAACAAGCCACCGGATGAACAGAAGCAGCCGCTTTGAAGTGCGCTTTCCGCACACCAGCTCATGAAAAATGCACGAGCTGAACAGATAAACGTGCAGACTCGCACACCTTTCTCCGTAATGAGGATGGTGTAGAACCCTCCTGTAACTTCTTCATTTGCTCGTTTATGGTGGTCATGGAAATTTCAACAAAACCTGGGAAGTCACAAAACGTCAAAAAAAAAAGTCCCCATAGCAACACAATGGACAGCGAGAAGTGACCACACGCATGGTAACCATGACAAGCAGCTAAGTCATGGCTTCAGGGTTGCATGGATTGTTGTACAAAGGTCACGTATAAAGGCACCTTTATGATTCTAAGGTGACATGCTATTGTCAACTATGCATTTCCCTAAAATGCATGACTATGCATTTCACGCACAATGTTGAGGTCATGATGAGTTCCTTTCCCTGAAAGTGAGAACTGACAGTAAAGTGAGCCTACCTGCTGTTTACTTATTCATTTATTTTCTTTTTTTTACTGGAAACATTAAATAAATAGTGACTAGTGCTCTGTGCAAAACTGAAACACATCTTCCATTAGTACCACACCTCAGGTATTCAATAATGGGGGGAAGGACAATTCTCTGTTCTGGGCTGTTCCTCCCTCAGCCAGAGGGGGCGCTCCACAGTGAAGGAAAGACATGACTACAGCACAATGCCAATGTCCTTCTTCTGACAGGAACACCTGCCTGTACACAGCACAGATTCAGTGTAGTACTAATACACGCATTCACAAACCATTCACTCGCAAGCACAGACATGACACATATACAAACACACGGAGAAACACAAATGAGCATGAATAGGGTATATGCACATAGGTTATTAGACAAATAAAAAAGAGATATTAATCCTCATATGTCCATAACTTTGCAACTAAATACATGTTATTTGAATGAAAGTAAAGCACAAAAGTAGACTCAATTCTGACCAAGTGAGGCAAACAGAAGTGAACCAACAGAATTTTCCCTGGAAGAACACTTCTATGTATCCATTTTTCGTCCACCACTTGTATATCTTAGCAAAAATGTTGCAGTTTTATAGCTTTTCTAAAACAAAATATTTACACAAAACACAATTTCAGTGTGAATGAGAAGCTGACAGTTTCACAGTAAGGTCCTGTTTTTATTTTACATCCATAATGCTCAAGCCATTAAGGCTAATTTCTCCAGTCGCAACCCTGGTCCACAATAGTGCTGACTACCAGATTAAAGAGCCGTGTCTAAACCAATCATTACTTCTGATGTTATTGTGCTGCTGGTATCATTATGTCATTATTACTGCTGTCGTTCAAATGAAACAACAGTGATTCGGGTGGTTTTGAACTCGATACCTAACTCGATACTTCTGTAATAAGTGATAGCGACCTTATCAGGCATTTTCTCAACAGTTCCCTTTCCACAGCGTTTCATCAAAGTGACAAAGCATAAAGTGTGATTCATGAATTTAATCTTCCCAATAGAGTGATTTAAGTTAAAGCCCCCATGTTCCATGTCAATATGTTTTATAAATAATTAAAATACTCTATCACGAAAGGGGTCGTAAACATTGTCCTTGCTTCAGTAGGTCCTTGATTTTCTGGTCACCAGTGTAGATTACTTAAACACCCCTAAATTTGGCTGCTAAGCAACAAGCCCCAGGTAAAACTGACTCCTCAGACTAGGCTTAGCACAAGTGCTGCATTACTGAAGTGGGGGGTAAGGGGGTCCTTTGTGGTGTCATTCATGGTGTCACAAACTTAAGCCCAAATCAAGGCTTTTCACTTAAAAAAAAAAAAATCTGTCAGCAACAACTGCATCTCAATCAAAATGTCAGCTTGTTGTTTACACACACTTGCGAGAGGTAAGGTTTGCATTAGTGTGTTTAATTGTATTCGTCCTGACAACACACAGGGACAAAGCAAGCAGTCTTCAAGTACATAGACAAGGGTTAATTCCACTGGATTTAGCAACTTAAATCTGATAGAGAAGCAGACTATGGTCCCCATAGTAAACAGCAGTAATTCGACATCATGTGCACCATTAAAAAAAAAAAAATTAAAAATTAAAAAACTATTTATTTAACTATTTATATTTGTCTTTCTGTTCCAGATCAAGTACAGCAGACAAGCTCCCAACAAATAAATAATCCACAAGTGCTTCTGAGACAACAAGGCTCACATAACATGCTCCTAGTGCAAAGGGCCAGGCCGCTCATGTCTCCTAGCGACCAAGGTCCTCCCTGCTTTCTTACTGGGGACAGACTGTGAGGGAGATTGAGCCTCTGAACACAGGCTGAGGATGAAGCATGTGCCTGTGACCAAACTTCAGTTACTACCGGACAGAGACTTATATAGTTTCATGTAGACATATATATATATATATATAGGGACGGAGTGTAGCACAGTGGGTAAGGAACTGCGCTTGTAACCGAAAGGTCGCAGGTTCAATTCCCGGGTAAGGACACTGCCGTTGTACCCTTGAGCAAGGTACTTAACCGAAATTGCTTCAGTATATATCCAGCTGTATAAATGGATACAATGTAAAATGCTATGTAAAAAGTTGTGTAAGTCGCTCTGGATAAGAGCGTCTGCTAAATGCCTGTAATGTAATGTAATGTAATATATATATATGAGATTTACGGCTATGTTAGGAGATGTGCCTTGGCTACATCGAGTGGAAAATGACAGTCAAAGAGGATTACTTTGAAGAAACGCCCCTGGCTTGTGAATTGGGATCTGAAAAAAAAAAAAAAGAAAACAAAAAAAGGGAAATGTTTTGTTACTGTTAATGTCACTGGTTAAGCAGGCCTGGTACTGGCCACGTACAGGTGTTGTGTGGGAGTAAAGTGGCGTGGGTGTAGCTGCTGTGTACTCTGAAAGGGAAACCCCAGTTTTATAGGGTTTTAAACAACAAGACAATACAAAAAAAGTGACATTTGAATTTGCTGCTCGCATTTCCCATTTTGAGATCAGATGATTTTTGTATCTGCACACAGATGGTCTGTAAAGCACCATACCAGGCACATTGAAATTGCACAGGCTATATCCATATATTTTGCAGGTTTTCATCTTTCTATTTTTTACATTTTAGTTTTTAAATTATTTTTTATTTTGTTTTACCAATACAAGTAGCCATGTACAATTTCCTGCCCATGGCCCCCAGTGGGAACCTGAGAAGATAAGGATGAGAAAAAAAAAGATTTTCTCCATTTCAATGCTCCCAGTGATTTATTCACAAACGACTAGCATTTCAACCTACATGCCCTTCATCAGGTTCACTGAGAAACTCCCTGAACTGAGAAGATGAGCTTTGCACTGTGAAGACCAATTCTCTTCAGTAAGAAGAGAGCCTCTCCTAATGTCAACTTCTGTTCTGCAGTAGTACTGTACGCTGTGCAGCTGGCGGTATGAATTATACACACTGGCTCACTGGTGCGATGGAAGAGTCCATACGCTCAGCCACTGGAGAAAAATATGAGTGCAAGTTGCAATACAGGCTTTGTTCGCCATCTAGTGGAACAAAATGGAACTACCACGAATAAGCTCAGAAAAAATATGGGATTCCTTCTTCTTCTTCTTCTTCTTCTTCATAAGAACAAAAACCTGTAGTTGCAGTAGATTTCCAAGAGCTCTGTTTCTCCAGTTTGAAACTCTAAAGCATCTGTAGGGGCGAGGGGAACCCCAAATGATACTCAACTCTCAGATTTCAACTACACTTTTCTACGCACCCTTCATATTTTTACGCTTTTAAAATTAATGGGTCTACGCCCATTATTTCAGCTGCTACCTGTTTGTTCTGAAAGAAATTAACTAATGAGACAAAAAAGAACAGAGAGTTATAGGACCAAGCCCTTAATGACCCTAATGAGGTGCAAAACTGTTGCGTCTTAATTGGTCCATCCCTGTGGGGCCGTTTCTGTTTTTTCTTTTGCGTGGATAATCAGAATACACTCCAGCGCTATTGGCAAAGACAGACAAATCACCTCCAGAGCAGCACCACACATCTCTGCCTTCTTTTTTTTAGTTTAAAACTGGAAAGGGCGATTACGTTGGATTTTGGTGTCGAATTTCCTCTGACGTATTTCACGAAAGAAAAAAATTCCAGGATTGTGAACTTCAGATGTTTACCCTCCTTTATGAGGGTAAACGTCTGTACAGCGAGAGATTCTTCAGGCATATCTGATAAACATGGAAAACCTTACGGTAAGCAATATTATTTTTCATTTTTATGTTCTGTCTGGATATACAGGAATACAGCAAAGTAATACACTATTTTCAACCATTGGCAATGAAAGTGTATCAAAACAGCCCTTAACCTAATATTATGAACCCTTATTTAAACATTCATAGGTTTCCGAGTTCTCTTTGCACACCATCAATAAACAGGAGTCTGCACTGCATTATGAAATTATTCTAAGGAAACTTGTAATCAGTGTAATTAATGATCTGCAATGTTACATTGTTCAGAAGGCATAACCATGTACATTTATCAACATAAAAAGCACATAACCAAAAAAGTCAAGGATTGTAATTAATGTAAATGACATTTAAGATAGTGTGTAAACTATGCAGTATGGAACTACACACTCAGGCCTGTGGTAATAACCTTTGCTTTTAATTAGAGTTAATCAGGAGTAAAGTTCTAACAGGGTGCAGGCTGGATAGAGCGTTTGAGCAACGCTTTGAAACATACGCGCCATTTTACTCTCCTTGTTACCTTGGTACACTTTTCTTGATATAAAAAACGGGATGGGCAAGCACGTCTTTCTCTCGCCATCTGCAGCCGGAGCAATGGCGGGAGATCATGAACAAGAAGATGCGCTTCCCGCCGGAGCTGATCGCGGTCATAGAGGAGGGGAACGCGGCGGAGATCAGCCGGCTGCTCACCATGCCGGACGGCATCCTCCGGCAGCTGGATGACTCCGAGGACCGGCTGTGGAGGGAGGCCCTCAACCTGGCAATCCGCCTGGGCAAGGAGGACACCATGGACGCCCTGCTGCAAGCAGTGAAGTTCGACTTCCGGCAGATCCACGAGGCGCTGCTGGTGGCCGTGGACACCAACCAGCCGCGCGTGGTGAAGCGGCTGCTGGACCGGCTGGACCAGGAGAAGGGCGTGGGCAACAACAAGGTGGACGTGCGCTCCTTCTCGCTCGCCATCTTCGACCACTCCATCGACGACTCGCAGTTCGCGCCCGGCGTGACCCCGCTGACCTTGGCCTGCCAGAAGGACCTGTACGAGATCGTCACCATGCTGTCCCAGAAGGGCCACGTGATCCCCCTCCCGCACGCCATCTCCTGCACCTGCCTGGAGTGCCGCAACGGGCGCCAGTACGACCTGCTCAAGTTCTCGCTGTCCCGCATCAACACCTACCGCGGCATCGCCAGCCGCGCCTACCTGTCCATCACCTCCGAGGACGCCATGCTGTCCGCCTTCCGCCTGAGCCGCGAGCTGCGCAAGCTCTCCAAGAAGGAGCCCGAGTTCAAGGTCAGAGAGGAGGATATTCTACGGAGTGGCACTGGTACCAAAATAAATACGAATATGTAGAGTCCATACGGGTAATAGGAGCATTTGTAGTAAGAGTAGGACTGTCTGAGACATGCAACACTCAGCATATTGGGTGGAATTATAATATTATTAATAGCAGGATTCTGTGAATAACATTGACATATTTTGAGTGTGTAGATATTGTTGCCTTAGGTATGTGATTAGCATTGTGTAGCTGGTGAAGAATAGCTTCACCACTGCAAAACAAACCGGGGATGATAATTCACGTTATGACTGCTGGGAGAGTCGCCCCTTCACACTGACTGGTAAATTCCCATTTCCTGGAGTGCCAGTACTACTACAGGTATTCACCTGGGGATTTGTCCAGTCAGCGTCCTTTTGGCTGTGTCCGCTAGCCCCAGTACCTGGCCCTGGAGGAGCTGTGCCAGGAGTTTGCGGTGGAGCTTCTGGGAATGTGCCGGAACCAGAGCGAGGTCACCACCATCCTCAACAACTGCGGCGAGGACAGCGAGGACGAGCTGGACGAACAGACCTTCGAGGAGGGCATCCCAAACCTGGCCCGCCTCCGTCTGGCTGTCAACTACAACCAGAAACTGGTGGGGTGTGGGACGGGGGGCGTGGCGGGGCGGGGTGGGGCGGGACGGAGTGAGGCCGGTGGGGTGGGCAGGGCAGGGTGGGGCAAGGAGGGGTGGGGCGGGGTGGGACGGAGTGGGGCCGGTCGGGAGGGCATGGCAGGGCAGTGCAGTGTCTTTATTGATAAATGTAGTATTTGAGTTTACAGTTGTGTGCAAGATAACGGCTTCATCCAAAGATCTATACTCCGTTACCTAGGGTCTATGTACTCTTATTTATATAACAATGAGGTACCCACAAGACGGATACCAGTGCAATAGCTGTTTGGCACTGTTTACAGACTGAATGTGAAATTGCACTGCACTGTGGGAAAACATTCTCAAAGCGTCTCCTTGGCACTCATTACCGTAACCTTCTCTTCCTCAAGTTTGTGACTCACCCCATCTGCCAGCAAGTGCTCTCCTCCATTTGGTGCGGCAAACTGACCAGCTGGAGGGGCAGCCGCACAGCCTGGAAGCTCCTGGTGTCCTTCGGGATCTTCCTGGCCATGCCAGTCCTCTGCCTCATCTACTGGATCGCCCCCAAGTCGAAGGTGAGACTGAAATTCTCTGTTATTCAAAAATAACAATGACAACAATTCTTTGTTATTCCATTCCAGCTAATTCTATTCTATTACACTTTGTTCTGTTTAATGTTTTAGCCAGTTTTTATCCGTTTTATTTTTCTTCTTCTCTACTAAATTAGGAACACTAAGTCGCATTAGTAGGCAGGACCTATAGGTGCGCTCTCCTCTTTGAGTTCAGGGGACTAGCAAGCGACTAACGCTGCTGCTCTTCTCTCTGTGGTCCGACCAGCGGCGCTGTCGAGTCATTGGCACCCACCTGATCGCACAGGCCCCACCAATCAGAGGAGAAAGCCCTGCCAATCGAAACCCTCCCTTCCTCCCTGCACAATGTTATTGTTCCACGGGAGCCCCAGACACAGTCCTGACTCGGGCATGACTTGATCCTGGACCATGAGGCTTGTTAGCAGCACTTTCCACTAGACTGATGCCCTGTCCCAACATGCACCTGGGCAGGGTCTGTTCTGTCCTAGGGTCATGTGATCCTGCCTTTCTTTAGAGTAAAATTTAATAAAAACCCTGTGCTACTTGCAGATCGGAAAAACCCTGAAAATCCCTGTGATCAAGTTCCTGCTGCACTCAGCCTCCTACATGTGGTTCCTCATCATCCTGCTGGGCGAGTCCATCGCCATGGAGATGTACCGCTACGACTTTGCCTCGCGCAAGCAGAACATCCTGCACAGCTCTCTCCACATGGTCTGGGTGGCTGGTAGGCCCCTCCCCGAAAATCACAAAGCCTGAAACAACAGAGAACGTCTTATTAGATACATTCTGTAGAGCATGAAGTGAACAGCACAAGTGAAGATCTGACAGTCGATCTCCTTGAATTTCTAAATCACATTTATTCCTGATGTATGCCCTTGCGTATGAATGCATAGGGTCACATAGATGCTCTACACTACAGCCACCTTTGATTGTATGTTCATAGAATGTAACCTCAGAATTTGAGGATGCAGCTGACATCCTGATGTTCCAGGCTTCTTCTGGTTCGAATGCAAGGAGGTGTGGATCGAGGGCCTGAGGAGCTACTTCCTGGACTGGTGGAACTGTCTGGACATGATGGTGCTCAGCATGTACCTGGCCTCCTTCGCCCTTCGCATGGTAATCATGCTAAAGGGCTTTGTGGTCTGCCAGGGCACGAACATGGTAGAGGAGTGTGTCTACTTCACACAGACAGGTGAGAGGCCCCACCTGGCAGCACACTGATCGCTCACCTCTTAGACCTGTGCTAGTACTGTCACATGGAAGATCTCAACAGACACAGGACGTTGCCAGTTACGATCAATGGTAAATGGACTGCATTTATATAGTGCTTTTATCCAAAGCGCTTTACAATTGATGCCTCTCATTCGCCAGAGCAGTTAGGGGTTAGGGGTTAGGTGTCTTGCTCAAGGACACTTCAACATGCCCAGGGCCAGACAATCGGTCTTACCTCCTGAGCTATGTCGCCCCTGGCGATCAATAGATGATTGTATAGATTAAACCTTTCGAAAAAACAGACTCATTTACGTTTTACCTCACGCAGACTTGTAGAGAATTCTGCCTTTCTTTTACATGTCATGGTCTGAGTCGAATTTTAGGATGAACCTTGATTGAATCCAGTCCTTGTTTGCCACATACCATGTCATATTACCAGATCACATTTCTTAGAAATTAGATGATATTTGTTAGAACGCCTTCATGTTTTCATCCAAAGACAAAAATATCTATTATCATTTCCTGGTCCTAAAAATGTTTCTCAACTTTCAGCCTTTTGTAAACCGGCGAAGGCCTTTGCTTCACAAAGCCATACGATGCCTGCCATCCTGAACCGTTTCTCAGGGGGGTTTCTTCCCCCCCCAAACATGCTGTTGACTGGGTAATGTGTCACATTTTGGCTTTTTGCAGAGAGGCATGACTGGTTGCAGGAGGACCCCCAGTTCATTTCTGAAGTGCTGTTTGCGGTGACCAGCATGCTGAGCTTCACTCGCCTGGCCTACATCCTGCCGGCGCACGAGTCCCTGGGGACCCTGCAGATATCCATCGGGAAGATGATCGATGACATGATGAGGTACGGCCACTAGGGTGTCAGTGTGGAGGCGACGAGACTTCGTCTTAAGTGATTTCACCAATTATTTTACATTGTCTTATCATCATAAAACGAGTAAAACATGCATGCAATGCTTTGACGTCATCTTGTCTACCTCTGTTTTGGGGATGATTAGATGTATCAGGGGTCATTTTAATGCTGAACACATCACTTTTCCGCCACTCTTCCAGGTTCCTGTTTATCCTGATGATCATAGGAACGGCCTTTCTCTGTGGAATCAACAACATCTACGTGCCTTATGTAATATCTCCACATCTTGGACGGTACAGCAGACACCCTGTTCTTTGTTAAAAGCATCACGGTGGCTAATAGAGATACAAACAGTACTAATGTCCTCATTTAGGATTCAAAACCACTAACCGCCACTCAAGTCACCTCTGTGCCATCTGTCCCTGTTCAGGCAGTACTACAACTGACGCATATGCGCTCCCCCATGAGCCGCTAACTGTTTCACACACCGCAGCCCACACAGTACTACAGGAGAGTTGGTAGCAATTAGAGGAGTGGTGCACCTCTCTGTGATGTAGATGTCTGGTGGCCAGTCAATGGGAGAAGCTAATGCCGAGTTCATAGTCTGGCAAACTTAAACCTACCCTTCCAGTGGTAAGGAGAAGCTAATCGTGTCAATGACAAAAATAACAGCACTGACTTGATCACTGTCAACTTATGACACAGCCCAGGCTTGAAAGTGAAATTCCAAGCCTATAGAGCATGTACATCAGATCAGTGTCTTTACTAACTGAGCCACTCAGAAGACATGGTGTGTGCCTTCATTTACTCCTTCCTGTCTCCTACTACACATTTAGGTTCAATGAAACATTCCACTTCCTGTTCTGGACCATGTTTGGGGTGGGCAACCAGGACTACGTGGACATGCCAGATTTCGCGCTGGCCGAGTTTGTGGGCAGGATGCTGTATGGGATCTTCACCCTGGTCATCGTCATCGTGCTGCTCAACATGCTCGTCGCTATGATCACCAATTCATTCCAGAAGATTGAGGTGAGGAACAGAAGAGAATTTCCTAAAAAGGACTATTCAGCATGTTGCAGGCCACAGGTGTCAAACTCCAGATCAGGAGGGTCGTAGTGTTTGCTGGTTTTTTGGGTGTTCTCGCCCCCCCCCAGTGGTCCATTTAAGTCATTGATTGGCTAAAGAAGACACACACCTTGTTTTTAAGGCCTTAATTGGTGGCTTTTTGAAAGGAAACCACAAATATCTAGAAACACTGTGGCACCCTGGGAATTTAGTCTGACACTCCTGCTCCTGACAAAACTGCATTCGTAACACTCATCTAATGCGCCCCCCCCCCCCAAAAAACACACATATACACACACACAAACTGGTTGCATTGCTTTTGTGTACACGTTAGCACTTCACCTCACCACCCATCTTCATGTGAAGCAACCGTAGTCGTGAGTAATTTTTACACAGCCGACAGCAGCCCTGAGAGGAAAAGGCTCGACAGTCCGCCATTTTGTTTCACTCATCAAAACCCCTGAGCTGTCGCTGGTGTTTCCTGTCAGGATGCCGCTGACGTGGAGTGGAAGTTTGCCCGCTCGAAGCTCTACCTGAGTTACTTCCGGGAGGGTCTGACCATGCCTGCTCCCTTCAACATCATCCCCTCGCCAAAGGCCTTCTTCTACCTCTTACGGTATGCTGAGCAGCTGAGCAGCTAAGCAGCTGAGCGCACTGGTAGCCTCTGCTTGTGCCATATGGGAGTCTTGCAGATTCTGCACTTTAAGATTGACAGAACACATTTAACCAGTCCTATCGCATGAATAATTTGCTTAGCTATGCTTATCCAGGATGACATGTTACATGTGGCTTATGTTTCAAAATTTAAGGACATTACTGATGTTATGACTCACTAGTGCAAGTGACAACATTGCAGGTATTTAAAGCCACTATACTTATAGTCACGGCTATCAGATCCCCTTCAATTTACAGTAAAGTAAATTGTTTTTTGTTTGTTTGTTTGTTTGTTTTTTTTACAGGGGTATTTTCCGAAGACTTTGCTGCTGCTGCAACTTCAACCGAACACCAGATTATCCTCCCATTCCCTCCATAGTAAATAAACTGTTTTGCGTTTTCAGTGTTTAACTCAGCAAAGCTAAAATTGATTACATTTCACTAAGGCAGTTTCAAACAATTATCGCGCGTGCAATGTTATTTTTGCTCATTCCACACATTCCTCATTTTTTCTATTCCACATGGATCCTAACCAGACCGGAAAAACGAATCATTGTCACATGCAAAACATGCTATGAAGCAATTAGAGTGCGCTGGTTCTATATTACCTTTTGTCAGGATCGCTGTCTGTTCAGTATGCGTATCTGTAGTAATGTGCGTAAATGGTGTGTAGTTCAAGTAGATCACTTCTGAAGCTTGTACATCACTTCCTGTCTCACTTTAGCAAAATGACGGCGGCGCCGTGGAGAATCGCGTGCCCTACCGCTTGCAGGTGATCAGGGCTTTGGTGCAGCGGTACATCGAAACCGCCCGGCGGGAGTTTGAGGAGACCAAACGCAAAGGTATGGGCACTTGTTGTACGTCGCTCTGGATAAGAGCGTCTGCTAAATGCCTGTAATGTAATGTAATGTAACACGCAGTCGCCAGTGATGATTTATTAGGTTCTAACTGTGAAAGACAGAATTGAGTCAAACCTCTGACTAGTGATCTAATCTTTCATTATACAAACGCATTCTGGGAATCTTTATATTTTAGTGAGAACGATTTGTTTTGCCTGTAATAATAATAATAATAATAACAATAATAATAATTGTAATGTATTATTGTTATTATTATTATTAACTTTATCATTATTATCATCATCATCATCATTATTATTATGATTATTATTGTTGTTATTATTATTATGAGTTTGTGTTGCACCCCGGAGCTGCAGTGTTTCAGTGTGGCCGCTGCCTCTCTCGTTGCCCGCAGACGTGGGCAATCGGGTGACGGAGCTGAGCAAGCTGGTGGGGAGGCTGTACTCTGAGCTGAAGCAGATGAACCAGTCCCTGCAGGGCAGCCCCGGCCACCAGGGTGGCGACACCGAGCTGCTCACCAAGTACATCATGGGGGCCAAGAACAACTTCCGGGGGTTCAACGGCAAGGCGGAGATAGGCGCCGGCCACGCCCCTCCGTCTGTCACTGCGCTCCACGGGAAAGAGGGCGAGGGCGAGGGGGAGGGGGAGGGGAAGGAGGAGGAGGAGGGGCGAGAGCCAGAAAAGGCTGCAGTTGAAGACAAAGCGACCGTCTCGTCCCCAACCGACAGCAAGGGTTCTCTAGACACCGGCTTGGGCTCCCAGGGAGATCTGAGCTCCCCGGAGAGAGAGACGGAGGTTCAGAGCGAGAAAAACACACACGCGCAGTAAACAGTAATCAATGGGACCCGCTGCAGCGGTTTCTCTGCCGCCCTAGCATAGACCTTCCTTTCATAGCGCAACATAACGAGCTGACGCAAGCCACGGAGAAAGAAGCGACATAAATCCTTTCAATGCTGTGACGAGCAAAATTAGGCGAACACTTCAAAAATGTATTTCAACTGTTACATATGAAAGAAGGGGTACACGGACAGATACAGTATGTAGATGCTTAAAGTCTCTCTCATTACATCATCTGCCAAAGCAAACGAATATCCAGATCCTTGATTTTGCACTTTTGGGGTCAAGCAATCATTAAACGCATTTGGTCCCCCAAGTGTGTCTTTTTCTTAACTAATTTTTTTTGTTTTTAACACATTTTAACAGCAAGGTCACCTGGGCATTTGTTGCCATACAGCAGGGTAGGTTAAGAAAGTGATGTGCAACGACCACTTTCATGTTGTATCTTAATAAAAAATAACTCACCTGTGACAGAAAATATTTGACAGGAAATAGGTACAAGCTGAGCAAGTGCATGTGTGTGTGTCTGTACAGTAGATGTTTGTGTGAGCACGTGCACGAATGTGTGCGTGTGTTTGCACGTGTACAGTAAGTGTGTGTGTGTGTGTACGTATGTACAATGGGTGTGAGCACACCTGTGTGTATGTGTGTGCGTACAGTATGTGTGAGCACACCTGTGTGTGTGTGTGTGTGTACGTATGTACACCAGGTGTGAGCACACCTGTGTGTGTGTGTGTGTGTGTGTTTATGCGCAATGTGGCACAGATTGTTTTTTTAAGGAGCACACAGCCTTTTAAAGACGAGACCGCACAAACGACACTCAGCAGGGACGTTTCTCACCCAGCTGATTATGAGACACAGTTGTGTTTTTCAATTAGAGGTGTGGCAGGGCAGGAGGGGGAGCCCCAGAGCACTGGGCCAGGGCGGGGAGGAGCCCCAGAGCGCAGGCTGCCAGCAGGTTTCGGCTTGCTCAGGTGCTGGGGAGGCCCCGCAGTGGCCTGGGCTTTCATTACCTGCAGCACCAGGGGGCCCTGGAGGATCCCGGCCCCCCATGGGAGGGCGAAATGACTCTGTCCTGGGACAACCCTGCCCCGCTCTCTTTCACCGTAAGGCACTTGTGATTAAATTCTGTTTCATAATAAGGATGAATAACAATATAATAACAGTAATAATAATCATCATAATCACAATCATAATAATGAATTGCATTTGTGTTTCACATTTAATCTCATTTTTTCAAAGCATGACTTCAAAGCTTGCCTCAGCCATGACCAACGTGTAGAACCCTTCTGGGTGATACACGGCAACAATTATGCCTGTTGAGCAACCTTTCATGATGACACCTTGCAGTGTCATCGTGTCATTTCAGAAGAGTGGAGGTTTCCCCCGAAAGGCAAGATGGCTGCTCTCCCTCCTGTTCCCCGCAGGCTGCCAGCTGAGCAGCACAGTCACACTTTGTTTGTGACTGTAAGCACAGAGCATTACAGATTCAGGAGCAGCGCTCCAAGCAGAAAGACAGCCTCAGCTACTCGCACTCGCACAGGGGCGACATAGCTCAGGAGGTAAGAGCAGTTGTCTGGCAGTCGGAGGGTTGCCGGTTTGAACCCCGCCCTGGGCGTGTGTCGAAGTGTCCCTGAGCAAGACACCTAACCCCTAACTGCTCTAGCGAATGAGAGGCATCAATTGTAAAGTGCTTTGGATAAAAGCGCTATATAAATGCAGTCCATTTACCACTCAACACCGCACAGCAACACACTTCCATCGGTTTATTCTTCATCAAGCAGCAATGTTATCACGGAATTGAACAGAAAAAACCAAGTTGTCAAAAAGATTTGACTCCAAATAATGCAAGAAATAGTGTTGTAGAAGAAAAAAAAAGATAACTATTCAACCAGGAAAAAACCTGCATATAATAAAGGGTTTTACTCACTCTCCTGCTCTGTGCAAATGTGCCTGAAGCTTTTTTCTTCATTGAATAGCAATACTAACCTGCCCTTCTGTTTTATTAACAAGCAAAAAAAAACAGGCATCTGACCTATAACCCATGCAAAGATTGCTCGCTTATCACTTTTATTTGAAAACTGTAAATACAGACTTTGAACTTATGAGAAGGTCTTACAGCCCCAGGCAATGGTGTTTTTTATTTCTTCATTAAAAATTTATAAAGAAATAAAGCAGCCATACATTTAACATTACACTACAGTCCTGTACCACAACAGTGCTTATAGCACTAATCATCGTTCAAAGGCACACACACAAACCAGTGACATTAGATCAATGTATTGGAATAAGTGATTTGGCTAATGGCGGATGTGCATGTTAAACAACCCGTGATTAGTAGGCTACTGCCCGGTAATCAGCTGACTGCTGTCGGCTAATTAGCACAAAAGCTACCAAGTCAAAACAGCTCACTGAAAACGAGCATGATTCGGGACAGAGCCAGAGACCAATGAGAGAGAGAGATACACCATTGGTGCCACCCCCCTCTCTGACTCTGAAGAGGCCTCAGAGAGTCCCATTGGAGGAATCCCTCCCCCTTTTTTCTGATTGGTCATTTCCGGAGGGGCTCACAAACCCTTAGAATTAGGACAAGGTGCCCCGGAGCCTGCCCCAGCCGACCATCAGGAGAGTGACAGCTGCTATGACGACAGCGCTAGAGACCTGAAAGATGAACAGCAACACCCATCTAATCAGATATGAAAACGTCGCACGGCACATACATTTCACAATTTTTCAGAGATTAGGTCACCTGTCCTGCATAGCACCCATCTTACATTACATCTTTAAAGTGCTTTATGTTTTTTCATGCTTATCTGGTTACAATTGGTGTCTTAACCTGCTAATCTTCTTTAGCAAAGCCCCCTCCCCACTTTTAATTTCGTAAATTGTGCAACACAAAAGTAACGATTGATTGGTTGATCACTTCATCGATGGATCTGACCTTCAGGGCATTGGCGTGGTACTTCCAGACGGACTGCAGCTGTGTGTAGAACAGAGCCAGGCAGCAGGGGAAGTACGCCTCACTGCTCTCGTGATCTCTGCACCTGGGGAACACGCACACGCACACAATCAATCAACAGCACTGAGAGTGGTGATGAATGCACTTGCCTGCAAGTCTAGCATGGTAAGTGCAGCTGGCAGCGATAAAGCATGGTGAGTATACTTGTCTGTTGTCGAGAGTGCTAAGTGTACTTGCTTGTTGTACAGCGCAGTAAGTGTACTTGCCTGTTGTAGAGTGTGGTAAGTATACTTACCTGTTGTCGAGCGTGGTATGTGTACTTGCCTGTTGTGTTGTGTGGTAAGTGTACTTGCCTGTTGTATTGTGTGGTAAGTGTACTTGCCTCTGGTATACTGTGGTAAATGTCCTTACCTGCTGTAGAGTGTTGTCAGGATTGTGAGGTTGTCTGCTCCGTGGAGTTCCCTCAGATCTAGTTTGGTCAGCACAGACTCTGGTAGCACATGTCCTTCCTGGACCAACAAACCGAGGCTATACCAGCCCTGGGACAGCGAAACAGGCATAAAAACATTATTCTTTAGAGATCTGTTGCCTGAATAATTTGCCAAAGTCTTTGGACATTTCATAGAGAACAGTTTTCAGCCACAATCATTTAAAATGTGAATGCTTCACTCTCTGAATTTTCTCTGAATTCCTGTAAGCTTTCTTTACTAAAGGAACCCCCCCCCTCCCCCATCCCCCCTACACAATGATATTGCGTGAACAGGCAAACCAACAATCCAGCATTGAAAAAGGCCTTTGTGCTGGCGCAGTCTTGGCTCAAGTCATACCTGTGGGTCGTTCTTCAGCACAGCCTGTTTGTACAGCTCTGCCACTGAGCTCACATCCCTCCTGCTGCGGCCAGCGCTGCCATACATCAGATCTCCCATTCTTATGAGGGCTGCAGGGACCAGGAGAGCACACACACATACCGCCACCCTCAGAACAGACAACCGAGAAAACACGCCCAAACCTCCACAATACATCCATCCATTATCTATGCCCGCTTATCCTGGGCAGGGTCGCGGGGGGTGCTGGAGCCTATCCCAGCGTGCATTGGGTGAGAAGCAGGAATATACCCCGGACAGGCCACAAATCTATCGCAGGGCACACACAGCATTCACTCACACACTCATACCTATGGGCAATTTAGAGTTCCCAATTAGCCTACCTGCATGTCCTTGGACTGTGGGAGGAAACCAGAGGAAACCCACGCGGACATGGGGAGAACATACAAACTCCACACAGAAAGGCCCCGGCCGAATTTGAACATACAACTTTCTTGCTGTAACTGACCGTCACCCACTGCACGACTACCTCCACAATGAAATTACTCAGTATAGACTGTACAGTATCACTTGAGATCATCGGTTTTCGGTGCTGTTTTGCCATTATGAAGATCTGATCTGCAAGATATGCAATTTATAAAGACACTCCCAGATGGATATCGGGGAAACATCACTCACTCAAACATGCCTGTAAAAAAGCCCAGTCTAGTATAAAAAAGGACAGTGTCATCTAATCCTAGGTGAAATGACATCATCAAAAACAGCTGAAACTACAGCAACGTTGGAATTCTTCTAATTACTCACCATAAGGGGGCGTGTCCTGGCTTTGAGTGGAAAGGTTGTAATATCTCCACATGCATTCTGTGACAAAGACCGGATCCAGCAGGCTTCCCTGTGAAGATACCAAGCAACAGCTCCTGCTCAAGTATCCTATTTCCCGAATATGCAGTCGGCTTTCACATACTTTCATGTATCTCTATTATCACCAATACCTCATTAAAACATGTTCCCATGTTTTTTTTTCCTTTTTCATATATGCATATATATATATATGAAAGAGAGAGAAAGACAGAATGTGTGTGTGTGTGTGTGCGTGAGAGAGAGAGAGAGAGAGACAGACATAAAGACAGACAGAGAGAGACAGAACTGACTCCTGGCACATGGAATATAACTCACCGGGTTGTGTTCACACAGGTACGCCACATTGAACTGGGCAGCTGCAAACCCGGCCTCGGCTGCCATCAGGTAATAGACCAGAGCCATTAACCTGCAGCCACAGACGGGAGAAGGCGGTTTGCTCACACCCCATTCACAGCCCCCGATAATTACCCAAAGTGTTTCCCTCAGCGAGGGCCTTTGGAAATTCACAGCCTTTAATGTGATGTGTGGCAGCGAAAAAAAAAAGTGTTAACCTCTGCAGTATGCATCGTGTGAACTCTCTCAGAGCTATTCTACAGCCGCACTGTGTGTGGGATACTGTATGTGACCCGGACTGCGTGTGCTTAACAGCCTGGATGCTTGCATAGGTGTGCGACTTTATTAGGAGGAAACACAAATGTTTCTGTTACCAGTCCCGTTGGAAATAGGCATCCACGGCTTTCCTTAAGACCGTTCCCAGGTACCCATTCTGCTCAGCTGCCCACTTCGCCCACCTGAGGTCAAAGGTCATATATTTTACGGCAAATGCAAACCAAATCAAAAGATTATTTCATCAACCTTTTTTTCTTTTTAAATCCATATTGCAATGACATGCATTGAAAACACTTTAACTGAATATTTTTATCCTGAGACAATTCATTACAACACATCCTATTGGTTTACATCTTACAGCACTGCATCCAATGGTAGCCTCTTGACGAGACCAGGAATCCCACTGCTCCAAACCTCAGCCAACCGGATCGCTCCAACAATATGGCCTCTGTTTGCTGATTTCAGGTAATAGGTATATGCCATGTACTGTTGGGAGCAATGAAACATATTTCAGACATACAGTATATTTAACAGGTTGAATAAGCACTCAGAAAAAACATGGTTAGTCAATGTTTAGTCAATTTCATAATCACACTCCACATAGTTATACATGTAATTTCACTGACAAAAATTATGTTTAGAAGCCTATCTTGAGAACTTACCAGTCTATTCTGTGATATTACAGCTATTTGCAGTTACCGCAGGAAAGGTTAGAGGGGATAGCTTTGGAGGATGGATCTTTTAAAAGGCAGTGAGTTAATCAGAGAGTTGAATTCAGAACCGTTGACCGTTTGACCGTTGACCGGTCCCTGACCTGGCTGGCGGGTTGCCCGGGATACAGGCCCTGGGAGTGCAGTGTCCCGAGGTTGACCGCGGCTTCGCCGCACCCCAGGGCGTCGGCCCGGTCCCACAGCGCCACCGCCCGCGCGTAGTCGCGCTCGTACTGCTCGAAGTACCAGCCCAGGGCGGTGATCGCCGGCACAAAGTTCTGCAGGCGACAGAAACCGTTACCACGGTTACCTGGACAGGTAGTCTGCTTTATCCTGGAAGCAGTGCGAACAACTCCTGATGGAAACACTCAAACGTGTATAATATGAAAATATAATTTTCATTAAAGTTGATTATAACACATGGAAGTCATTTTCAGAACTATAAAACATGAAGTCTACAGACATGCGAATGGGTGTCACATGAAGTAGATCTACTGTATATAGTAGTACATGGTTCTTGAAGGCCGTGTTAAATATTCCCATCTCACCTGAGCCTGTAGGAAGAGGCCATAATGTAAAATCAGTTTTACCTGGTCTACTGCTTTCTTCAGGTACTTCACTGCCTTGGGGATGTCCTTCTCTACTCCTTGTCCCTAAACCAAACATGTCAATTTATAACAGTGTGGCAGACCTTGTAAATTTCAAATAATTCCACTTACTACATGACTACCCGATCTCTCATTTACTGCAGAAGGAGATTCTCCCCTCCCTTTCCCATTCCCACAGTTAAAGTGTTGAGCCACATAAAGCAAAAGGAACAGGCAAATCGCAGGGCAGCCTCTGGGGTCCTCACCTGTAGCAGGACAATGGCGTAGTTGTACATGGACGTGGGGTCCTCGAGCCTGGTGGCCCCCCTCTCGTAGTGCTTCACGGCGGTTTGAATGTCCGGGGACACCCCCTGCTGCCCCCAAAACAGCATCCGGGCCACCGCTTGCTGCAGAAGAAGCCAAATGTCCCCGGCATCAAAAACTCAAATCATTAAAAATAAAAAAGCAATATCCTATAACATATGTACAATAATATGTATTCATGTACAATAATATTTATTCATGAGTTCAGTATGTTGACCATATGCTGAATTGGCATAAAATCAATTTCATTTAATCCAAATCAGGATATCAATGCAGTTGAACTCCAGGTCTGGCTGTGTGTAATAAGAGTGTGACATAGCCAGTTTGATTCCTAAGAACACATAGAGGCCAAGGCGACCATAACGTACCTCAGCCTCCGCGGCGCCATTCCGTGCCTGCAGTTTGAGCCAGAGGAAGAGGTCTCCGTCCTTGCTGGTCTGCCGCTTCAGCATCTCCTCGTTGTTCAGGTAAATCAGCTCCACAAAGGTCTGCTTCCACGACAGGGCAAGCACACAATCACCTTAATAACATACTGTACATTCACCTGTGCTGTTTCGCCAGCGATTGGAACAGACCTGGATCAAGTACTATATCTGACACACTTCAACCTCATGGTCCCCAGTACATTTCCTGCAGATTACTTGTCATTTTTAAAAGAAACATCAGCTTTCACCAGCATTCAGTACAAAATTACCATTTGATATGACCATCCATTTCAGTTAATCAAATGCTTCTCAGTATCTGCCGGGGTATTTTCATATTTTACTGAAAGAGTTAGAAGTATTCAGAGCTGGCCCAACCAAATAAGCTAAATAAGCTGCTGCTGAGGGGCCTGCAACCACCAGGGGGCCCCCTAATTATTAGAAATGATATACACGGGTCCTCTTTAGGGCTCCCCAAAGGCCAGGTCCGGAACTGGAAGTATTTCACATCAGTATGTGACCCAGGTGTGGTGAGCTTCCACCACACCCTAACCACCACCACCCCACCTCCCCCCGCCCTGACCTGCTCTGGAGAGGGGGTCTGGGTGTCCCTGGCTGTCTGGGAGGCGATGTTGGCGTAGTAGGCGTAAGCGAGAGCGGGGTCCGCAGGCATGCCGCGGTCGCCAAGGCGATGCAGGTGACCGAGACGCAGCAGCGCCAGTCTCCAGTCCTGCTGGGCCGCCAGCAGAGACAGCAGCCGGGCCTGCAGGACAGAGACGCATCACTGAGATCGCCCCCACAGGTACGCTAATGAGCTACACAGGGCTGTTTGAATCCCAGTGCATTTCTCTCTATAGAACATGTGTCAGTGACATTTACTTAAAGTGTAGTCAGCACACACACACGTGCACTCACACTGCCTCACAGACACACACAAACACACACCCACACACACACACAAGTGCACTCACACTGCCTCACAGACACACACAAACACACACACACACGCACACACACACGTGCAATCACACTCCCTCAGACACACACAGACACACACACACACGTGCATGCACACTCCCTCACACACACGCACACACACACGCACGTGCACTCACACTGCCTCACAGACACACACAAACACACACACACACGCACACACACACGTGCAATCACACTCCCTCAGACACACACAGACACACACACACACGTGCATGCACACTCCCTCACACACACGCACACACACACACACACACACACACTCCCTCTCACACACACACATGCGCAGACACACACACACACACACACACACACACTCCCTCTCACACACGCACACAGACACACACACACACGTCATGCACACTCCCTCACACAGACACACACACACACACACTCCCTCTCACACACACACACACACACACGTGCAATCACACTCCCTCACACACACACACACAGACACACTCACACTCTCTCCCTCTCTCTCTCTCACACAGACACACACACACACACACTCACACTCTCTCTCTCTCTCTCACACAGACACACACACACACCTTGTTTGTTCTCCTCCTGACTCCCAGGCCCGTGCTGTAGAGCACAGAGGACAGGTACAGGGCCCGGCCGTCCCCCAGGCAGGCAGACTGCAGTAGGAGAGGCATGACCCTGCTCACCGTCTCCAGCCCGCCTCCCCATGTCAGCCCGCGCAGAGCTGCAGAGTACAGAGCTCCGCCCACCCAGGTCAGCTGACCTCTCCTGCCTCCTGAGAGAGAAAAAAAAACAAACAAAAAAACAGACAGGGTTTCAAAGTAATTAAAGCGCTCTCCTCCACGCACTGAGATCTGAAGAGAAAATACAAACCAGAGATAAGCATGTTTTTGGAGTGCGTCCATTTCCTTCTCTTGATTTGAATTCGTTTTTTTTTTGTATTGGTGATTAGCGATTAGCTGTGGGACCGTGTCAAAACTCCAGACTTGCAAAGTTACCCATCTCCATAATATATTTAATGTACTTTCATTGTACTTTCAATGCATTTTCACAGTATTTAATGGTTTGCCTGCTTGGGTTGGAGGAGAACCACAACAAAAGAACTTTTCGCACGGTTACCGTGTCTGGTGAGGGATGTGCGCTCGTTATCGTGTCTGGTGAGGGACGTGTGCTCACGGTTACCGTGTCTGGTGAGGGACGTTGCTCACGGTTACCGTGTCTGGTGAGGGACGTAGCTCACGGTTACCGTGTCTGGTGAGGGACGTTGCTCACGGTTACCGTGTCTGGTGAGGGACGTAGCTCACGGTTACCGTGTCTGGTGAGGGACGTTGCTCACGGTTACCGTGTCTGGTGACGGACATCCGCGCCAGCCGCGCCGCGTGGCGTCTCCGAGGGATGGCCGGCCCCTCCCAGAGCTCACACTGAGGCGGTGTGGCAGAAAGCGTTGCCCGGGATACCCAATCACTGAACACATCCACACAGCTCCCTGGAAAAAAAAACGCTGACCAATCAGCACTGACACCTCAGAACACAGTTTACTCCATTATGAGTTCAGAACGGCTTCAAAATAACAAAATCTGAGAGTTACTTATACGCACACATACATGAAATGTCTGGACCTCTGCTTCCACCTAGTGGATAACAGAAGCTAGTGGTGATTAAAGTTCGCTCCACCCTATGTTTTGTTAAATCAGACTGGATCTGACCATGGAAGAATAATTATTATAAAATGTTCCGTTTAAAAAAAAAAAATCCAAAATCAGACCATTTGTCTGTCTCTTACTAGCTTGTTCTTGCTCTTGAATTCTTAGCAAATGTCCAGTCAGTTTTGAATCCAGTTCCAGTTTAAACTCCTGACAGGAATGGAACCATACTGTCATATTGACAGCCAGGTCTGCCTGCAGAATGCTGACCTCGTCCTTCTGTAACAAAGCAGGAAGAAAAGTAGAGATGACAGAAACGTATATCAGTCACTCACCAACCAAACTACATGGTCAAACCAAAATGTCAGAAATAGTACTACATTTCTTACATTACATCCCTTCACATTATTAACACCAATCCTTAACTGCCTTGTCATAGTCAAACAGTCGATTCTTTTAAAATGATCAATAATGCTTATCAATTTCACTAATGTTTATAAGGAAACAAGTACTTAAAATAATTATTTGACCCAAATCTGGCAAACACTCACTCTCTTATTGAGTTTTTACTTTGCACTTCACTGTACTTCTGCATCCACTATCAATAGAACAATAAATCTGCTGTTTTGTTTGTGAGGTACACTCAGAAAAGCAGAAACGTACCTCAGTCAATAAAGGCACTCTGTTACGATAGTACACAGTTGGCCCATGAAAGCCCTCGACCCCCCTCACAAACTGGCCACCTCCCAGCACAAAATAGCCGTCCGTATCGTCCAGCAGTACTGGCTCGCTGAACCTGGGGAAGACATTGGAAAGTGATGCCAGTGTTTTCAAGCCAAAACAGTTTACATTAGCAGTGAACATGAGCACGCATGTAGAGTCAAATGCAAAAGTGTTGGGAGAGCGACACAATTTTTGTTGTTTGGGCTCTGTACCCCATCACATTGGATTTGAAATAAAAGGGTGAATATGAGGTTAAATTGCAGTATTAATTTGTCCCATTACTTTTGATACCTTAAAATGGGGGGACTATGTATAAAAAGAGCTATAATTCCCACATGTTTTATTTCAAATTCAATGTGCTGGAGTACAGCGCCAAACCAACACACATTGTGCCACTGTCCTAATACTTTTGCATTTAACCGTATTTCTAAAAGTGACCCGTGACTCACGTGTGATAAGCAGACCAGCCAGAATTCCCCTGGCCCCCAACACAGACCGCACTGACGTTGGCCTGCAGAACGAGACAGAAAGAAAGGAGGACGTGTGATTGGCTCATTCAGCTGTCACTCAGCTGACTGAGAAAGGGCATTGGATGATGCGTGGTACTGACCGCTCGGCCCAGCAGCTCCAGTGTGATGCGACACCACTGCTGAACAGGAAGATGGAAGTGGCTGAGGAAGGCTGTGGACACCCCACTCACCTCATACACCTGCACATGGAGCTGACCTGCACAGGAGACTCCTGTTACACACTGCACTATTATTATTATTATTATTATTATTATACAATTACTGATGAGTATACTGATTAATACTACTACTACTACTACTACTAATAATAATAATAATAATAATAATAATAATAATAATAATACTCAAAAGTGTCAATTATGAATAGTCTCATCTCAAAGGTCTATACATAAGACTATATTCATCATAAAAACAACAAAACTAAAATTGTAGTACTTCACAGATTAATAAACATTTGTTTGGGCGAACCATTCCAAAGCTGTGTCCCATAGCTTGAGAAGCTGCACAGTTTGTTCTCACCAGTTCTACAGAAATGTACAGGAACTACCTGAGGACACACAGGCAGGTTGTAGGGATTCGCCGGGGCACATATCTACCTGAGCTTGTGAGGAACACTGAAGGGGAAGCATAGACATTTTGGGAGTTGATGTGGTGCAGCACTCCACACAGCCGATGCCTACAGGGCTGGGTAAGGAACAGCCATGCTGAGAACACACACCTACAGCAGATACAAACAGACACACGGGAGAGTCCGGTCAGCAACGAACCCACACCATCCTTCACAACATGCTCTTCCTGCAGTTATACCTCGTCAACATGACATGTGGGAGAGAGTCGGTATGAATGTAACACGTCATAAATGTAACATGGTCAATAACTTTTTTGTAGGCTGCTGCTACAGTAGCTACTTTAGGTTTGTATACATGCAATTCAGTCCTCTATCGTGTGTTAAAAAATGGTGCAATTCGACGACTTGCCAGGGAAACATTGTACTTAATACTAGCAAAATAAATTAATTTTACTCATCAACGTGTTTGACTTTTTAAGTTAGTTCACTGTTTAATGTTAAACACCTTTAATGTTAAACAACAGCCACCTAACGTGTCAAAGCTGTTTGAAGTTAAAAAAAATTATAGTTCTAGGCTAAATATTTTCAGGGTAAATGAGCAAAATCCAATAACTGTTACATTTATACCGACTGATTATCTGTAGGGGTGAGTGATATAAATGTAACAGTATTTAGATTTTGCTTACCGGGGAGAGAAGAGTCTTACCAGGGAGAGAAGACGGCTTTCACCCTCAAATGCTCTAGGACCTCGTTGCCATAGCAACTCAGAGTCCTGGTGATGCCAAAGTTCTCCCCAGTGGAAGCATAGAGAACAGACAGGAAGTGGGCGACCTCTGAACAGGAAAAAGATTTTTTGGACTGTAGGGCAAGTACACAGTTTCAAATGGCAAAATCAATTTAGGCTATCATTAAGACCAGAAAAACGGATCAAGGATGCCCGCCTTTGGCTACCTTGTTCGGCGGGGCAGCGAGGAATTGAGTCTTTACGGATCATCCAGAGCATCTCCGTGTCCCAGGACGGGCACAGCTGATGCTGCTTCAGCGGGCGAGAGTAGGGGTTCAGGGGCTGCAGCAGGACCAGGGAACGGGCCGTGGCGACCCCGTACTCATTTGGTGAACCGCTGCCAACGATCCATGCCCGGAGCATGCCGCCAAGCACCCACTCGGAATCCGGGATCTTCCAGTCTGCCCGGTAAACCAGCCAGTCCGGGAGGCGTAAGATCAGGCTCCGCACTCGGGCAGGGCCAGGCTCGCAGCTCCACTGTCTCTCGAAAACCGACTTGGCGGCTTCGGCGTCCGATGACACAAGCGCGTCCAGGTACACCACGGCAGATTCCGAGCAAGAGTACCGGACATGCAGGTGGTGGGCGGATACTGGCTCCGTGGGTGGGTTAAGAAATGTCACCTCGTCAAAGCCATTTTGATAGAGAGACTCACTCCAAGCATAACTCAGTGTCTGATTTCAGAAGAGAAAGACGAGCCGTTGTAAAATATTCAGTCTACATTTAAAAACGTGCTAACGGAATTCTAATTATAGCCTATTTTCCGAAACATAGCCAACACAGTAAACTCGCCAATGTTAATTCAACTCTTAACAGGTAACATTTGGTTCCACTCTCGAATTTGTGACCAAATGTTATCTGTTTAAGAGTTGAATTCACACTGTCAGAGTTGAATTAACACTGGGTAGTTTGCTGTGTAATTTCAACACTGGCTCACATTATACAGATGCGGGCCTCTTAAATTAAACGTTAAATTGTTTAGTCTACTCACCAACACTGTGTGGTAGATAAGCAGAAACATACACCTTTCCAATATCTGATTCTTCATGATGTTAAAAACAAAACGAATCATTAATCATTAATGTCGATTGTTCTCGGCCAACAAATAACCCTGTCCACAGATAGCTGAATATATTTGCGCAGACATGTATTTGGTAACTATAACAATGATTTAGAGAAACAGTTTTAAAAAGCCTAATGTTACACGCTAAAAGCGACTCTGGCAATGTCAGCTCCGAAGACGCGGCAAATATATATTTTGAAATAAAAAACTGCACTAAAACTTAAACGCGCGAGGCTACACATGTACGTTCACATCCTATTTCGTTAGAGGCTAGAGCTCAAGCCGCAGAATAGTCCGAATTTCAAGAGCAGGGTATTGCTCAGGCTAAAACCGGAATGATATCCTGCTTTGCCCAAGCGCTTGAATAAATAAAGAAATGTAGACATAACTCCACCTGTCCACAGCCACGCGCGTGACTGCCGCTCAGATACTGTATATGAACGATTTTGCATAATTCTTAAGTAGCCAATACATTTTCCCTCAAAGTGAAATACAAATTTTTCCAGTTCCATTGCGGCGATGCAGGCTACCTGTAGATTATAAGCCTATATACATACTCCTGCATATTTTATGCACACTCAATTCAGGAATGTCAACATCCCGTTCGAAAGGTTGGTTAAATATGAGGGTGTAGTCTCATAAATCAATAAACAATCAATAAACAAACAAATAAAAATGAATTTCACAAATATTTTAAATCTTCCAATGAACAAAAAAATGTTCACAAGTTTTTGGCACTCACTCATTTCACTCGTGTAAGGTTCATATAATGTATGTAATGATTGATGACACAATGGACCTCATTCACGAAGCATATGTACGACTATGTGTAAGAACGTTTCCAAGAAAATTTCGGCATTCATCATTTTTCCCCCCCTTATCTGTAGGCCTATTTGTCCATGACTGTTTCCTTATGCTAATCACATGAACAGGGTTGTGCATAGACTTTACTAAGTCAGCATTCATCATCTCATACACCTGGGATATGCACAAAAACAATGTCATGAATCCCATATTGGCTTTTTTGTAGGAACATTTTAAAGAACAAGAGTAAGTAAGAATAAGAAAAGTTTTGTGAATGAGGTAGTTAAACTGCGTACTGGTTTGGAGAATATCAAAGCAGAAGGAATGGGAAGAGAAAGGAAAATCAGAGGGGTAGCCGCCAGGGGGCGGATGGTGACGCACGAACTGGTACAGTTTAAAGACCAACGTCTCCAGCGCGCGAATATTATTCATCGCAGACGTGACTCATAATTGTTCTATGAACTAAACGTAGGCTACAGGCCTACTTCAGCTGTTCCTCTGACCTCTGTACAAGCGTAGTCGTGTACTTGTAACACGACAATGCGTACTCTCAGCACCTGCTTTCACGTAGGCTATAACCTTAAATGTGTCTCTATAGCGTTCAGTAGCAGTCAGCAGTATTAAAATGCAGGCTCCTTTCGAGCAAAAACAGTAAATAAATAAACATCGCCGTTTGAAGCTATTTCATAGATTCATCAGCAATGTATAAATACACGAACTTTGCAGAGGAAAGCAATGCCCTGCACGTGGGCTTCTGTGGGGCATGGCAAACACATTATTATTTGAAGAAATCTTGCAGAAACATTACAGGAAAAATTTTTTGCTAACAAAGCCGAATTTGTGGTCGTGAATACAGGCAGATCTAGCCATGTACCATTCGCAGCCATGACATCAAACGTGTACGCAATCATCTACGGGAACAAACAGAATATCTCTTCGTTTGGGTGCCACATTTCTTTAATGATAAAAAGCACATTCTGACACACAGAATCTGCCTAGTTGCGATTTCAACATCAGTCCGATGGATTACGGAATATTTTCAGGGTAATACCCTTTGTTGGTATAGCCTACCTTCACTGGCAATTGCACACCTGCAACTCAAGGTAAGTTTAATTTTGGTAACACATCTTGTAAAGAAAAAGTCTTCTAAAGGTCTATTTATCGTTCAAAATAGTTTATTGCTTTCATGCAGGAGTGACTTAAAGTCTAGAACATCACAGAAGTTGCAAAACGTTTTTTCTGTACAAAGATATGTTTTCGTTAATAGAAGCTGAAAAGAAGAAACAAGAAAGAACAAAGGGTTTTAGAGGAGAGGAGGGGTTTAAAAGGCTGCTGCTGCCCCCTCTCTCGTCCCCAAACAGGCGTTTCAGCTGGTAACATGCATTTTGAGAGAGACAGAGACACAGAAGTACACACATGCTCTCACACACAGGCGCGCGCGCATGCTCAGAAGCGCACGCGCTCACTCGTACTCACAAGCACGCACACAGACAGCTCTGTTGGATATATAACTTCTTCGTGCAAAAGTGGTACAAATTACACTTCGTTACAGATAACCAACGCAAGTTTTGTGTCCATTGTTAATAAAAAAGGGACACTTCTTGAAAAATGTTCTTTTCTCAAAGCGTCACCTAGGGAGAGGCAAACGTGACTGGCCACCTCACGGTGAAGAGGCGACAGCAGCTTCCCGCGGGCCCGTTTCCCACAACACTGCTTTGAATTAAACAGCGTAGGAAACACTGGGAGAAACCAACAAAGTCCAAAAGCGTTGAACCGTCCCCTTTTCAAACCGTTCGTGTTTTCTGCATATAGCGTGTGCCATATATAATTCATTTTAAAACCTGGCAATTTGTGTCATTTGAAACCTGCTTCTGAATGTGCTCATGCACGTGTATAGCGAATACTGTGAGAAGCAGCTGCAGGGCTGTATGCGCAGTACCACTGGTGTGTAAGCATTAACCCAAAAGCTTGGTTTTTGGGGTTTTTCTGGATGTGCACTATTGTGAAAACTCATTTGCTTTCCACCCCCGTCCCTACCCAAGAGGAAAGGCCGGAAGGAACATAACAGCAGCGACAAACAGCCGTTTCGTTCAGGATCAGCATCAAGGAGAAATAAATAGAATCGTTTCGGCTCAGAGTTACTTACGTTGCCAGGCTTCGGAAAAGAGCTACAGTACTGGAGGATGCAGGCTTTTTGCTAGTGTGTTTGGACCAGACAGGCCTCGGGATCAATCAAGAAAACCAGGCCAACTGTTGGCGTTCCTAAACATTTTAACAAGTTGCTAAAATACGTGCCCTGGAAACACGCCAAGACGCATTATAACACTGACACACCTGTCAAAACCGACCCTTAAGAATCTGAGAATTACATCATCTCTCTATAACCCTCGCGTCTTTGGTATGTGGACTTCTGTGACCACCGCACATCCACAGCGATAACGCGCTAGAAAAATAAAGCCAATAATCAGCATTTCCATTAAATATTTAGCAATTAATTTATAGCCAAGCTGGTATTTTTAGATCATTTTGTAGTACACCTCAATACTGTATAAATGAACCTTAATTACTGGGAGCAATAATAGTCCACATGATTCTCTTTTTATTTTTTTCTAGATTTAGCATCATTTGGTGACTTTAAAACTGGGTAAAGTTGTGTGTGTGCGTGCATTTAAAAAAAGTTGTACATCAACATAGATAAATGTACATACAGCGCAGTCCGTAAATATCTGGACCGCGACAGTTTTTATTGTTTCTGATCTTTATTCCAGCACTTTAGATCTGAAATAAAACAATGAATGTGAGGTCAAAGTGCAAGACTGTCAGCTGTAATTTGAGGGTATTAACATCCATATCAGGTGAACCCTGTAAGAATTTCGGCCCTTTTTTTTAATACAGAGTACCCCCAAAAGTAACTGGACAACTGGCAGCTCAGTTAGTTCATGGCCAACGGTGTGTGGTTGCATCTTTAGTCCATGCAGAAGAAAGCTAAGAAAAGGTCTAGAATTAATGCTAGGTGCAGCATTTGCTTTTGGAGTCTGTTGCTGTTGTTTCTCAACATGAGGACCAGGGAAGCGTCAATGCCAGTAAAGCAGGCCATCATGAGTTGATCAGAGACATAGCCAAAGCATTGGGCGTGTCAAAATCAACTGTAACATTGTTAAGAAGCAGGAACGAACTGGTGACATCAGCAATAGCAAATGACCTGGTAGACCACAGAAGAACCCGGTACTGGATGACGGAAGAAAAAATTCAATTGTAAAGAAAAGACGCTTTTCAACTGTCGAGCAGGTCAGAAACACTCTCCAGGACGTAGGCATAGATGTGTCAGGTTAAAAGTTTCCTAAAAAGTAAATAAATTTAAAAAAAAACCGTAGAGTTCTGGAACTAACTCTTGTGAGATGAGTATTAACCAGTACCAAAAGTGATTGAAATAGAAAGAAAGGAACTGGTCATGATCCAAAGCATACCAACCTGGATCTGTGAAACATGGTGAAGGCATTGCTATCTGCTTGGGCACATATACGGCTGCCACAGGAACTGGCTCACTTGTCGTTAACTGATGGGGTCACCACTGACGGCAGCAAGGGGATTAATTCTTAAGTGCACAGAAACATCTTATCTGCCCAGATCCAACCAGATGCCTCAAAAGTCATTGGTCAGCGCTTCGAAATGGGGGGGGGATTATGCATAAAAATTACTGTAATTCCCACAAAGATCACTAGAGATGGATTTAAATACCCATAAAGCAAACAGCCTGCACTATAACCCATATTCACAGTTTCATTTCAAATCCAGTGTGCTGAAGAACAGAAACAACAAAAACTGTGTAACAGAAACAAAAAAATAAATAAATAAATTGTATTAGTCCAAAGACTAATGGACTGCACTATATATACATGCAGACATCTATGTGTGTCCCATGATCCATCCATGTATTTACCATGGGTTCATCCATGTCAAGCAAATGTGTAATTTTAGGCATGAATCCCACCCCTCTCTGAAATCCACAAGCACACGCACACAGGCACACAGTGCACGCACGCGCGCACGTAGATACACACACACACACACACACACACACACACACAAATGCACTCTCGCGCGCACACACACGCTGTCGTGTGTGTGTGTGCGCTGTCCCTGTGGAGATTTTAATGCCGATCTGAAGGTACACCTGCATCCTGCCTCCTGAGCTGCTCTCTGTGTTTTTGGTTTGTGGGTGATGCACATTCATTAGGCTCAGCAGTAGTACAGTAGATTCAGGGAGATTTCTACAGTATCTTTCAGCCCTTCTACAGTTTCCCTAATCATTGACTAATACAGACTGTAGCTTCTCCTCCACTAACAACCAGACATTTTATACATGTCGTCAGCGTGTGTGTGTATATATATATACACACACACACATACACAGAAGTCAGGAGGTCTTCTGTAGATAAATAAAGGAATAAAAGGAAAGTAACTTTTAAAGAACAGCTGTAATATTTTGCATTGTTTAAGCAGAAAAAGGAACCAAGCAAGCACCTAAGAGCATTCAAATATCAATCAAAGACTGGTGAACTCATGCAAACTGAGACGGAAGTAAAATAAAATCTTTCTGGGAGGAAGAGTTCCCCTTGAAGGACTGGCACTGTTTCCTGTAGAATAAATAGCACTTTACACTCCCATATCCAAGCCCCTCCCCCGTCCCCCATAGTCCCAACATTCTGAAATCATTAACAACAAAAAAAAAACAACAACAAAAAGAAGAAAAAGACACACAGAATTTCTGGTTGCTCCCACAGTTCCTCAGAGAAAGAAGGACCTTCAGATCCTCATTAAGGATGACCGTCTGTGCCGTTTTGATACCAGTGGAGGTGGAGGGAGAGGGGGGGCGACAAAAAAAAAAAAAAAATCTAAACAAAATGAACGCCATTCTTGGACACATCTCTTCAGGAAAAGAGAGGAGAAACGGAGGGGAAGGGAGCCTTCAGACCCGCCGGGCCGCTGGCGAGGCGGTCCGCGCGGCCCGTCACTTTTTCTGCTTCTTGAAGATCTTGAAGGTGTGCTTCTTACGGCCGGCGGCGGAATCCGTGTCTTCGCCCGTGGAGCCACTGTCCTCCTCTAGGGGGCTCTTCTTGGACGAGAGCTGCGGGATGCGGGTGAGGCCCTTGCCGGCCCCGCCCCCGGGCCCCGCCTGGCCCCCGGTGGGGGAGGGCGTGTCGGGTTCGGTGGAGTTTGGGCTGAGGGAGCGGGAGGACTCGGACTGGGACAGGCCGGCCAGGGAGCTGTTGATCTCGCCGAGGCTGACCGACTTCTCCAGGCCGTACGCCTTCTTCTTCGGCAGGGGGCTGTCCGCCCCGCCCTCGCCCCAGGCCCCGCCCTCGGGGAGGCGGTTCCCGCCGTTGGGGGTGTCGTGCAGGAGGGAGGCGGGCTTGGCGGGGTGGCTCCGGGAGCTGCTGGAGGAGGAGGCGCGCTGCTGCTCGCTGGCCTGGGACAGGGACAGGGAGAGGGAGGAGTCCGAGTCCGAGCGATTCAGGTCCCTGCGGAAAAGGGGGCAGAGTTAGCGGGGAGGGGAGGACACGGCGGGACGGGGGCGTTGCTCAGGGCAACTCAAGGGTAAGTCAAGGTACTCAAGGGTAACTGAAGCGGTGCATGCTGGGGGGGGGGGGGTTGACTTACAAAGCCAAGGACACTTCAGGGTCAGAGGGAGGCAAAGCAGGTGAACTTTCACCTGAGGGAAAGCTTACTACTCTAGGGCCTAGTCTAGGGTTCACACGCAGGGACACAAGACCCATTCCTAGCGCTCCACTCTCATTAGTATGCAGGCAGGGGGGGTCGGGGGGTCGGGGGTGCAGGAGGGTGTGAAAACAAAAATGTACTGCAAAATGGATGTTAAAGGGAGTGAACCAATGAATATGGTCAAAGGTGGGGATAGAAAAACTGGAGGGAAAGCAGGATGTAGGAAGGAGATGTGTGGTGGGAAAATGGCATAAACAGTTGGGGGGGGGGGGGGTCATATCACTGCAACCCAGCAACTCCTGGTGGAAGCAGGCGGGAAAGGCCCCATACACATGCACGGAGGGGGTACCCGAAACTGTCGGAGCGCTGGGACAACATGGAGGTGACGTCCGGTGGGGGGAGGTCGGGGATGGTGTCCATGGGCTGGAAGTAAGCGGTGTGATAGGGCAGGGAGGACAGAGGGGCGGAGCCAGAAGGAGAGGAGGACAGCAACGAGGAGGAGGAGGAGGCGGACAGAGACGGAAGCTGAGGAGGAGGAGACGGGGCGGTGCAGATGATGGAGGGATGAGAGACGGCGGAGGAGAGCGGGGGCAGGGAGAAGGGCTCGAACGGCGCGAAGGTCTGGCTGCAGGACTGGCTGCGGGACTGGCGCATGGAGCTCCTGGCCCTGGGGGTGTAGGAGCCGCCGCCGCCGCCGCCGCCGCCGCCCCCCTCCGCCCCCGCCCCCGCCCCCGCATGCTGCTGCTGCTGCTGCCCCGCCATCAGGCAGCCCTCTACCAACCTCTGGGAGCCCGCGGTCAGCTGCGCGTCCAGGTGCCGCTGGCGCAGGGACATCATGCTGGGAGCTGCGGGCAGAGAAAGGGCACCGTTACCACAGCGACGGGCGGGGGCTAGGCCAGGCCCACGCAGGGCCGCGTGTGCGCAGGTATGGGAGGGGAGTGCAGGAGAGGTGAGGCAGCTCCGGCTGGCTGAAGCAGAAGGGGGGGGGTGGAGAAAAAGCAGGGGGTGGGGGGCGGTGGAGGGGGAGCAAAAAAAGAAGTTAAAAAAAAACTGAAGTGCTGGTGGTGAGACTGTAAGACCGGTAAAAACTGACCTGTTACAAGAGTGACAAAACACACCTAATCCCTCCTGTCCCGTTTGAGTTAGCTGAAGAGAAGGCTCTCTAGTTCCCCCCATCTTCTGGAGTCTGTCGCAAATACGGTGATGATACTGGACAAGACCTCATCCAAACACCTAGCCTGTGCCTTAGGTTTATTAAGTTTTAAACACTACATTAATGAAAATGAATGATAAACGTCTACTAACGCTTAAAAATACTGACTTAATAGTCATTTACTTAATATTCATCAGTTTATTGATCAGTGCCTCTGGAGAGATCTGTTCTCTGGAGAGAACAGAGGCACCCTGGGAAATAGAGTTTTTCCAGGCTAAACCATGCCCAATGACGTGGAGGAGGGACTGTGGCTCTGTCAGAAAAGGTTAGTTAGAGGGAAGCAACAGAGTGATCTTGGTGAGATATACAGTCACAGAGAGAGGAGAGAGAGGCGGTCAGCCTAGAGATCAAGTCATTTCAGAGCTGGAAGAGAAAGACTGGAGATTAGTAGACAGGAGTGTGTGATGGCTTTGCTTCTTCTCCTCCGCACACCCCCCCAGCCTGCCCCGACGTAGTCCCCATCTAGACACCCCCCCCCCACCCCACCCCACCCCACCCCACCCGCACCCCGGGGCGGGGCTCTATAACAGGGTGTGGCTGGAGGGAGATTAAGAGGCGGTGTTGAGGTTAAGTGTGGAGAGGACGCATCAATGGCAGCCAAACCGGAGTGTTTCCGCAGGGAGGGGCAGGCGGAGCTGACGGACCAGAGGTCGCTCACTCCACGGTCCATTAGCAAGGTGGCGTCTGGAGTCGGCCAATCCCGTGGCAGGACCGGTCACAAGCCAAAAAAAAAAAAAAAAAGTGGGCGGGACAAGAAGGGGAAGAGGAGGGGTTGGGTTGCGTTACTATATTCAACAGTTCAAACTATTTAAACAAATTCTGCGGTTGCCACAGGGAAGGGACTGCAGCAGACTTGTAAGGAATTTAATTCATCTTCTCCTCTCCTGAGCAAGCTGCGCTTTAGCCAAAATGGCTACCTGTTGAGTAGGATTTACCATGTTATACAAAAGCTGTAACACCTGTATCCTCTGTGCCCCACACGGCCTGCCTGCACACGCTGTTTCAGTTCTGATATACGCGCAATGAGACCAAAGCATGAAACAGATTTACAGTTAAATTACTGTTAACTACTCGCACACATCATTTCCAAAATGAGCTTTACAAACGACCATTGGCTCTTGTGCATTTCTGCTACGTGGTCAAACACGTTAAGTTGAAGAATCGGAATTTTAAATATTGAAAGACTGTCATTTTCCCACAGTCAACTATGAAATAAAATCTGAAATACGTACACTGTTCCAATTTGGCGAACATTTTTTGGTTATAGTCATTTTACTCATGTTCGATATCTATGTGCATATAGTGTAACAGTGTCTCAAATTCAACCAATCAAAGCCTTAACCAGCAACGGACACCATATACAAATATTTTAGGCAGAAGCCTAAATACGAATTTTATGCTCCATAATTAAATTTATTTAATGTATTAATTCTGTTCCCCACACTCACTTTTGTGACAGTGTTTGCAGAACACTGGCATGAGGAAATGCAAAATGTTCCCAGTACATGTGTAAGAGGATTAATATGGATAAATATAACGCACCTCTTGGTACAGCAATTATTTGCAAACGTGCACACCTCACAAAAATGCAGAAGGAAATTCAGAAGCAAATATCTGGAATGCGCAGAATGGCACAGTTTATATCTGTGCCACGATGTCTGATTTGGAAATATAACACGAACAAAACACATTTAGAAAAAAAAAGCACCAGGATTCAATGTCACCAAGGTGGAGGTGGCGGCATATCACCCAGGTGTAACCAATCACTGACGGACAAACCCGGCACTCAAAAGCCACAGAGAGAGGAAGCAGGAAGCGTGTAACACACTCCAGCAGCAGTGCGGGGTCGGGGCGGACAATAAAAACTCTCGAGGAGAAGACTTTTTCCTGGTGAAAACACAATTTTTTTATTGCTTGCGTCGTCGTTTTCCCCCACCCCCATCCTGCACCTTCTCACCACCTTTGGGGCGTTCCGTTTCCACGCCGACCGCCAGGGCTCGGCCTTTTAAACAGATTGCTAAGCGGACGTAGCCCGCTGCGCCTGACAGCCAGAGCACTCGATCGCGGTCAGGGACACCTGCAGCGGACTGGCGGAAACATGCTTTAACTCAGAAACGCCCACAGCGAGGCCCTCTGGATTTATCAGAGTACTACGGCAGCGACTTGCTCACTGATTAACGGTGAGGGGGAGTTTTGTGAAAATCGACAAGTACAAAGAAAAACACCCAAATATGAAGAGTTTACCCACAGCCAATATAATCCTGAAATCTTGTTCTTGCAGTTCAAAATAAAAGTCTCTTCGAGAAAGCAAAGCATAATATATCCCCGTTTTGTTTTACGTGTCAAAATACATGCACAAATTTATGAACAGGACCAGCGTCTGGGCTTTTTAACCATGCTCCTTAAATGTAATGCTACAGATGCAATGTTCTCCAAAATACAATTAGACTTTTAATTTGACATTTAAGGAGTGCCTCAGATTCTGTTTTGCACAGTCACACAGGTTCTTCTGCTGTTTCCTTCCTGTGTGCGTTGCTAATGACGACACAAATCACCTTAAACGCTTACCCAAGCAGCCCCTTTCATAACTCAACCAGCAGAAAGCCATTTCAGCATACACAAATCACAGCAAAGATTACGCCAGTCGTTGGGGTTTGTTCACTCCTGTAAGTCGACCTGGGAAACGCTCCAAAAGACCACAGCGGCTACGGTTAAGGGACAAAGGCACCGAGTTCTCCAGCCCAACAGGCCCCACGCAGGACGCAGAAGCCGTGATATTTTTGCCATGCACTGTCTCGATCCGTTTTTTTTTTTTGTGTCGTCCTTCCTGCAGTCCCTTGGCTAGAGTGAGCTGAACTCCAGTGGTAATATCCTCACACTACCAGCAGGCAGGAGAAATGGCTGCAGACACGTGCCAATTTGTTCCGTTCTGTCCCGATGCCTTTCCCAAAGCAGAACAGATATCATGCTCAAAAACACAGGTCCACAAAGCTCCCCCTCCCCAGAGGAGATCAATCCATATACATCACCCCCAAAGAATAACAAAAAGAAAAACCATTCCTCAGAAAACGTCATTAAAAAAAAACTAGCTAGTTTCCAGACACGTGTGTTTTTGGCGTGCAAAGGACAAACACTCATTCAGGACCAGAGACACTACACCTGAGACTCCTCCTGTGTGTGGGGGGGGGGGGGGCTGACAGGGGGGCGTGCCGCTCCTCAGAACGACGGCTTTTTGCGTCCCAGGAGCCCTCTCTTAGGCCCCCCATCATCCCCGGCGGCGGTCGGCGAGCCCTTACATTGCAGGGTTGCCGGGGCGATGATGTCCTCGTCCATGTCGTCCATGTCTTCGGACATGAGGAAGTGCTGGGGCGTGGCGCGGCCCCCCATGAAGCTGGGGTCCACGTTGAGGGTGGAGGCCAGCGAGGGCAGGCCCGGGTTGTTGACCACGCTGAAGCCCGTCAGCAGCTCGATCTGGTGCCAGCGGTGGAGCCTCTCCCGCAGGGCGGCCGTCACCTCCCCCAGAGCCTGCCTGGAGAGGGGGAGCACGGAGGGGGGGAGAGGGAGAGAGAGAGGAGAGAGAGAGAGAGGGAGCGCGGAGGGGGGGGAGGGGGGAGAGACGAGCACGGAGGGGGGGAGAGGGGAGGGAGGGGAGAGAGAGAGAGAGAGAGAGAGAGAGAGAGAGGGAGCGCGGAGGGAGGGGGAGGAGCGGCACGGGGGAGAGAGAGGAGGGAGAGAGAGAGAGAGAGGAGAGAGAGAGGAGCGCGGAGGGGGAGGGGGGGAGGAGAGAGAGAGAGGGAGCGTGGAGAGAGAGAGGGGGAACATGCAGAGAGAGAGAGAGAGGGGGAGGGAGCAAGGGAGAGAGAGAGAGAGGGAGGGAGGGGAAGGGAGAGAAAGATGTGGAGAGAGAGATGTGATTTAAGTACAGGTTGAATTAAGAGGCAGAAAGTAAGAGCAGCCAGGTCGGTCCTGTTTCCACACTTCCTGTGTCAGTGGCCAATCAGGCGAAGCGATGCTCACTTGGCTGACAGTATTTTGTGGTCCACATCGTCCAGCGAGGAGCTGTGGGCCACGTGGAAGGTTCCGAAGAGCGTGTTCCTCTTCTTCTTGATCTTCTCCGCCTGGGAGGGGTCACGCCAAAAAAGAAAAGAGGAGGGAGGTCACACAGGTCCTCACACCCCAAGTCCCACTGCCCCCCTCACCCCCCTCCTCCTCCCTCCCCCCCCCCACCCCGGCAGGTCCTCACCCCCCTCCTCTCCCTCTCCCTCTCCCTCTCCCCCCCCCGGCAGGTCCTCACCCCCTCCTTGGCCACCAGGAGCTGGCGCTCGGCGTTCTGCTTCTTGATGTTGTAGTACTGCACCTCCACCTCGTGGGTGAGCTGCAGCCACTTCTGCAGAGCGTCCGGGGGGGACCAGCTGCAGCGTGACTCCAGCTCCTTCTCCGCCTTCTTCAGGGCCATGCGCACCTGCACGGGAAGGGGGGGGGTGTTAGAAAGAGCTGGGGGGGGGTGTGGGGGTGGAGGGAGGGTGGGGTAATTACAGTGTGGGGGGCGATGAGGACAGTAGGAGTGCGTGTGTGTAAGCCTCATCACAGAGTCTACTTTTCTTCAGAGGTACCTGATCCAGCGCGGTTAGCTCCCGCTACGGTGGGTTAATGGAGACGCTCCAGCCTCGTTAGGAGTAATTAGGTCTTGAGAGTGAAGGGCACTCTGCCTGAGCGTGACTGGAGTGCGTGACTGACGGGGGAGAGCGTCTCCACGGGGCTTCAGACTCAAGCAGATGGGGTTTGCAGCTTTAGTCTGTGGACTGAGGGAGGAAGCGCTGTGTCGCCACAGGGCTACGAGCTCGCATTCTCAGTGCTGGCTTAGTCTCGGTGGTGGAGGAGGGAACGCTGATTCTGTCGAGGGCAGGGGGTGGCCAGCCCAGGTCCTGGAGGGCCGCAGAGTCCGCTGGTTTGTGTTTTTACTGGGTATTTAATTGATCAATTAAAGCAGTTGATTACACAGTTAAATCACCTCACCAGGCTTCTTTGGTCTAAGCGGTTGTTGTATTTAGGATGAAAACAAAAACCAGCAGTCCCTACGGACCCCCAGGACCAGGGTTGGTCACGCCCGGTGTAGGGGGTTAGGAACACTGTCTCGGGGTTGGTGGGTCTCAGGGGTGGTGGAGGAAAGGCTACCCGCAGTGGGTCTAGTCTCACGGTAAGTGCTGGGGGCTGGCAGTGCCAGCCTTACTCACCCCAGCAGAGGCAGACGGGCGGGCGGCCCACTCTGGAAGAGCAACAAGCGAGCAGCGTTACGGGCGGCACTGATCACCCTCAGGAAGAGAAACGCCCCGGAAACGCCCAAAAGTCCCATCTGGGGGCTGTGACCGCTTCACCCACGCGGAATTTGAGGGGGGCATCCCGTTAAAAATCCTAATGAATCACCTGGGCCCGGAGTGGCCCACACGACCACAGGAAACTGCTCGGACGCAGGGCTTTTCGCTAGTCCCCAAGTTTTAGCGTGCGCAAGGGAAGGCATCGCTATGACGACGAGAAGACGTCCCAGCAGTGCACACACTTAGGGACCCGAGACGCTGATATTTCACTAAATGTAGGGCTGGGACCATAACATAATCTGAAGAATTTATAAATCGGGACAGAATTATCAATACATACTGATATATTGAGTATTATTTTAGTTGAAAATGTATTCAACAGTCTAATATTCAAATACATCACTTTTCATAGTTTTTTCGGTTGTGCCAGAGCCATTAGTCACCATGACTAAACGTGTGAAACCAGAAGGAATCTCCTTAAAACACTATCCCGCTCAGTTAAAGAATCATCGAATTGCATATGCTGGCAAGTAAACTGTGTTATTTAAGGAAACATAGACATAACTCTTTTCTGACTCAAGGAAGAATCAAACTTTTGCTGGAGAACCTTCATGGCTATCGCAGAAACAAACCAAATCCTTTCAGAAAGCCAGACCGCAGTGCGACGCGGTCTGTTTCTGCACCTGGGGGCAGCTGACTGCGGGGCCTGAGAGCCCTGCCTCTTGGACCCACGGCGCACCACAAACAGGGCCTTCACCACCGTTACAGGAGCACGGAGGAGAAACGCTGAAGAAGCGCCACGGCGTGTGCAGCCTTAATGCAAGCGAGTCCATTTCTTTCTGCTATGGTTATCGCATCATTAACCTCCACAGCAGACTCCCGCTGCTCATCCCCACCGAATGGGACTGGAATAAACAGTCAAACTCTGTTTATGATTCCTACACTGCTCCAGGCTCCACATTTCAGAAGTTGATCTTGGCTGAAAATTATTCTCAGCTGATCATAGCTCCACATTTTCTCAGCTGATCTTGGCTCAACATTTTCTCAGCTGATCTTGGTTCTAAATTTTCTCAGCTGATCTTGGCTCTAAATTAACTCAGCTGATCTTGGCTCTAAATTAACTCAGCTGATCTGGGCTCTAAAATTTCTCAGCTGATCTTGGCTCCAAATCTACCCACAGCTCCCACCTCTGCCGTTTCACTGTGGCTGCTCTCCTGCTCAGAACCTGTGCTGCGCTCTCTCGCTCGTACCCGCCCCGGCCGCTCCCCCCCCCCGCCTCCCCGTCGCCCCACCTGCTCCAGCTCCTCCTCGGCGTATTTCTGGCGGCTCAGCTCGTTCTCCGTGCCCTCGCGGAGCTCCTTGAGCCGCTGGGCCTCCTGCTTGGCCGAGTTGATCTCGTCCCTCAGCTTCTGCTCCAGGTTGACCTTCTCCACCTCCACGGTGCGGTGCTCCTCCTGCGCGATCTGCAGCCTGGGAAGAGGAAGAGGAAGGCCATGAGGGAAGGGAAAAGCTACGCCGTCCGCGGCCACCGTAAACCAGCCCCTTCAGTCACAGGATCCGTGGACCGCCTCACCTACACCGCGTCAACCAGTCCTTCCACCTGTACTATCCGACCGGTACAGCTACCTTATAGCCACGTCCACACAGGCAACCAGCTTCCACTGTTATCAGCACGCCACCGTCAACCAGCCCCATCCACCCGATCCATGGCCACTGCCAATCAACCCCTTCAACCCGCATCAGCCACAGGGTCGGCAGCCACCGCTGACCACCCCCTTCAGCCACGGAATACACAACTACTGTCAACCATCCCCTCCCATCCATTTCAGCCACAGGATCTGCAGCCACCGCTAGCCATCCCCTCCCACCTGTCTCTTGAGTATCCTTGCTGGCCATTCCCAGAGCATCGCAGACAGACTGACCTCACCCTAAGCCCGGGGTCTCAATCACGCGGTCGGCTTCGTCTCTCTTACCGCCACGCGGCTTAGGGGATTACCGAGCTTCCTGTGCCGGGATCACACAGAGGGGGCGGCATGCTTTTCGCCGGCCCGGTCCCGTTTCGGAGCGCGGCCTGACGTCCGCACCCCCCCCCCCGTGACCACCAGCACAGCGTTCCCCGACAGCGTGCCGAGCCCAAACGCGCGGCAGTCCCCTGACACGCTAAATACGGCACAGCGTAAGACCGCGGCCGCGTCGTACCGGAAAGAGCGCCTTTTCTGGGACAGGAGTCCCGATGTGCACAGGCTCGACCCACAGGGGGCGCCAGCACGCACTGTCCCACAGGAGAACAAGCTCCCCCCTTAACCATGAGCCGGGCCACGTGCCGCCCCTGGTCGGGTGGTCACCAGGGGATAAAGACCTCATAATTCCAGAGCTGTCCAGGAAACAATAGATTAAGTGTGCCCCCCCCCCCCCCAGAGCGGGCCCGGGACATCTGGCTGGGGGGTGGGGGGTCGGGGGGGTCGGTATGAAAAGGAGCGCGGGCGAGCGGAGGAATGGGGCGCGCTGACACTGGCTCGCTCGGGGGTCAGGTTTCTGCGTAATCTGGGATCGGGTTTCCCCCCGGGCGGGCGTGGCTCAGAGCGGTGTGCTGTTATGAGACGCAGCTCTCCACAGGGCCCTGGGGTATTGCTATATAAAGACGGACAGCAGGCTGGGGGAGCTAGCCGCACAAGTCTCTGCTGCCGCACACAGCCTGTGGGGCTCGGGCACCCGCACACGACCACACACTCAGCGCCTGCTCACCAGGGGGTGGGCGAGGGGGGCTAATGTGCAGGAACTCCTGCAACAGCACAGAACATTAAAATGGTTCCTTCTGTGAAATTCGCATAGACTGCGTCTGGGATAAAGGGCAACTCTGCAGGGGGAAATCTAAAGCATGACTGCTGTGCATTTTGCCTTACGTAGACCAACAACATGGACCTCATATGTGTGTGTGTGTGTGTGTGTGTGCAACTGTACATATGTGAAGTATACAATGAAACACACACTATACACACACTGATACAAAGACACAATCCCGTACTGTGACACAAGTCTGTTTGAGTATTTTTTATTTTTTCCACGTCAGAAAAAAATCATACCAAACGGACTACAGTTAAAAAAAACACAAGAGAAAATCACATGGGCTGCTTGTGAAAATCAGAGAGCTGTGCATGTAGTGCCAAATCACGCCACCAGAGGGCGACCAGGTTCCCCCTCGGTGTCAAGACAGCGGAGCTGGAAGAAGCAGTGGCGCTCCTCACACGAGGCCCTGTGAAAGGCGATCCGGGGGGGTGAAGGGGGGGGCACGCTGCTCCTCCTGGCACGGCCTTCCCTGACCTCTGCCATTCAGACCACCTCTGTAGTACGACCACAGAGCTGCTCAGAGCAGCTGCATTCTGCTGCACTCTGGGCCGTGACATCATCACTGACAGCAGGGTCATCCCGCATCACTCCAGCATAAACCCACTTCATTCAGTACCCAAGTGCCCCGGTTACGATGGAAAGTCCTCTATAGCTGCAATCCCTCCCCTTCCTCCCATCCCTCCATCTCTTTTTCTATCCCTCTCAGCTGCACCGGACACCAGCTCAAGAGAAGGGAAGTGAGACTGAAGTGGATGTGGTAACTGCTCACACCAGCTCAGCAGGGGACACCCCCACATCACGCAATACAGCTCACCCATCAGCTCTCCCTCTCCCTCTCTCTCTCTCTCTCGCTCTCTCGCTCTCAGCATGGGACACCCCCACATCATGCAATACAGCTCTCTCTCTTCCTCTCCCTCCCTCCCTCTCTCTCCCTCTCCCTCTTTCTCCTCTCCTCTCCCTCCGCTCTCAGCATGGACACCACATCTGCATACGCTCTCTCTCCCTCCCTCCCTCCCTCCCTCTCTCCCTCTCCCCTCTCTCTCCTCTCCTCCCTCTCCTCCTCTCCCTCTCTCTCCCTTTCTCTCTCTCCCCCTCTCGCTCTCAGCATGGGACACCCCCACATCATGCAATACAGCTCTACCATGGGCTCTCTCTCTCTCTCCCCCTCTCTCCCTCCCTGCCTCCCTCCCTCCCTGCCTTTCTCCCTCCCTCTCACTCCACCCCCCTCTCACACTCTATTACTCTCTCTCTCACTCAACAGGGGACACCCCCACATCATGCAATACAGCTCTCCCTCTCTCCCTCTCTCCCCCCCTCCATCCCAGGCTGGTGCTGAAACAAGGCTCTGTATCTCCACAGGGTCTGCTCAGTGATTTAGGGTGGGGCACCAGCTCTCTGTGCTGATCGGAGTCTTCAGCAGTGTGTCGCCCGCCCTCTCTGCTCGCCCTCTCTGCAGTCTCCGCCATTGGGCACGTGCCCAACCCCCAACGCACCCCCCGCTCCACCCCCCCCCAACCTGCAGGGCTGCTCTGGAGCACAGCCAAGGACCCAGCTACTGCCAAGCCTTAAGGGAAACACGTCTCATTCAGGCAAGCTCTGCACCACTTCGCCATTCATGCGGTGAAGTCACAGACCGTATAAAAATAGGGTGAAGTGCTCCTCACATCTTAACCTTTTCCTTTCAGGGACCAAACCCGCTGGACCCGCACCGTCCCAACGTTTACGCCCGGTCCGGTCAGGGTGCCGCGTGTCTGCTGCAAATATCAGCGCCACGGACGTCGCGTCTGTTCTCCAGTCGGCGTGCCGTTTGAAAGCTCACACTGAACGACACCTTCAAGCGGCCGTTACGCAACCTCGTCGCTGGCGAAGGTTTCCCATTTCGCCGCCAGGCCGGTGATTTCCCCAAATACGAGATAAAAAGATAAAAACTGAAACGATGCGGGGAAAGGCACAAGCGCGTCACCGCTGCGGTGGAAGAGCTACCACCAGGTCAATGAGACATGCCGGCGTCCATTTTAGCTACAGAGAGGTTACAGGAAACGAGCACGTCAATGATCAGTGCGTGTGCGTGTGCGTGTGTGTGGTGAGCGCGCGAGTGAGTCAGAGTGATTGTGACATGGCTTGTGTTGGGAAGTGGTGGTGTCGGGGGGGAGGGAGGGGTGGGGGAAATCAAAATCACGGCAGTAATTTCCAAGTTGCTGTAAACGCATTTTTGGACAGGCACGATGAGGGCAGGCGTCACGGGTCCTTCAAGTGCGCTGGTCATATTAGCCAATGAGAAGGAGGCTGAATGCCCTCCCTGTGGGGCATACTGTCCACATGCGCCTCTTACAGCTGCCAGCCGGGTGACTGGTGCGGCCCAGCGGCCCTCCCCCAAACTGCAGGGACAGGAAGTGGCGATCACTTCCCCCCTTCCACCTGCAGCGTCAGGGATACTTCTATTTGCTCATCGCTGTGCTTGCGTGTGAGGGAGAGCGACAAGACGCTCCATCTCCGATACGAAAATAAATGTTCTCGCTCCTTTTAGAAAATGACCAAATACTCGTCTGGTCTCATTAGCTAGAGCCTTAGCAGCGGCGAGCGGAGCCCAGTCCCTATTGGCCGTCTGCGAGCGAAGTGGGAGTGCAGCGCTGAGCAATCGCGCGGAACCCGAACGGGGAGCCCACCCTCCCTCTGTCCATTTAAGGACGTAGTGAAAAGAGGGATCTCCTCCCTCCCTCCGGCAGCTCAGAGGAACCGACAGCTGCTGCCAGGAAATCCCCGTCCTGTCCTCAGGAACTTCACCTTGAGTCTGAAAGCCAATTTTCACACATCTGCCTCCTCCTGCTGGCACAACACCCAGAGTCCCAGGCCCTGTCTCAGTGCATCCTGGCTGACTGTGTGGCTGACTGGCTGGCTGACTGACTGGCTGGCTGACTGACCGACTGACGGTGTGACTGACTGGCTGACTGACTGGCTGACTGGCTGGCTGACTGACCGACTGACGGTGTGACTGACTGGCTGACTGACTGGCTGGCTGACTGGCCGACTGACTGACCGACTGACGGTGTGGCTGACTGGCTGACTGACTGGCTGGCTGACTGACTGGCTGACTGACTGGCTGGCTGGCTGGCTGACTGACTGACCGACTGACGGTGTGGCTGACTGGCTGGCTGACTGGCTGACTGGCTGGCTGACTGGCTGGCTGACTGACTGACCGACTGACGGTGTGGCTGACTGGCTGGCTGACTGGCTGACTGGTTGGCTGACTGACCGACTGACGGTGTGGCTGACTGGCTGACTGACTGGCTGACTGGCTGACTGACTGACCGACTGACGGTGTGACTGACTGACTGGCTGGCTGACGGTGTGACTGACTGACTGACTGACTGGCCGGCAGACTGACTGGCTGACTGACTGCTCTTTCACAGACTTCAGCTGATATCACAGCCTGCTGTAGCATCAGTCCATCAGGGCGTGGGCATATATCTTCAATCATTAACCGACTCCACAGCAACAGGGCAATCTCAAACGTACTTTCGGTTTTCATATTGAATGAGCAAAATGCGGAAGCACACACAGCCTTTATTCCCCCTGTAAGACCGCATGACCCCCCCCCCAGCCCAAAAGCCCAGGGGTAACGGGGGATAACCATCCTCCACGAGAGCCTGCAGTGGGGAGACCTGGCAGGCCCTAATCCAAAACTGAGCCTCTGCAGGTCTGACCAACGCGTGTCAGACCCGGGGGGAGGGGTGGGGGTGGGGGACTCACTTCTGCTGCAGATCATGGAGGCTCTGCTCCGCCCTCTGCAGGCCCTCCAGGTCCTTCATCATCTTCTTCATGTGGTCCTTGGAGTAGCGGTTCTGGATGTAGGCGAACCAGCAGCCCCCCATGCCTATGACTATGGACACCACCAGCATGAAGTCCTTCACGTGGTTATGTCTGTTCACTGTGGAGTGGAGAGGAGGGGAGGAGGAGAAGAGAAAGGAGGAGGAGAGAGGAGGAGAGTGGAGAGTACAGAGAGAGGAGAGGAAAGCAGGAGGGGAAAAGAGGAGACAGAGAGGAGGAGAGTGGAGAGTACAGAGAGAGGAAAGGAGAGGGCAGGAGAGGAGAGGAGAGAGAGGAGGAGAGGAGGGGAGGAAAGAGGAGGAGATGAGAGAGAGGAGGAGAGAAGATTTAGTGAGATTAGCATAGCTGCGTGTTATCACCTCGTGTCTGTGGAGTTCTCAGGTTTTGAAAGCGCAAGCTGCTGATATAACTGTTTATAATTGAAAGAAAAAAGAACGCAAACAGAAACATATATGAAACGGACATGAAAGAAAGCCAACGTGTGATAAAGGAACTCAAGTTTGGTCAACGTAAAGAGAGGCCGGAGGAACTGCCTGCAGCTCACTCTCAGTTCTTCTCCCTCCAGACGGGACAGTGAAGCGCACTCTCAGTGTGTCACCCTGCAGGAGGCTCAGAAACACGCACAGCAGCAGCGGAGACAAGCAAAGCACCTCACACACACACCCGTGCGTTTCTTTACCTACAGCGCAGCTACACACCACATCTGGCCTCAAGCAGTAAGGTGATGCGTGAACTCAGGAGCCAGAAATACTCTATCCTTATCGCTCTCTCTCTCTCTCTCTCTCTCCCCTCTCCTCTCTTTTCCCCATCTCTCAGTCTCTCCATCCCTGCAGGCCTCAGAACGAGCTGTGTCCGTCAGATTCGGAGGGGACGGAGGGACGGAGGGACGGAGGGACGGAGATAACGGCAGATTAACGCCGTCTATTTCAGTCTGGTGACGCCCCCCCCGGCGGCAGGATGGGGAAGGGGGGCGAGGTGACATTTACACCAGACCCAGGAATCCCAGAGCGTCTTTCTGTCCCGTGTCCTCTGTGCAGCCTGGGAAAGGAGGAGGAGTCAAGCTGCCGAACGCGCCTGTCCCAGCTGACATCCTCCTTCCTCCTGCCGTCGCACGCTACACAGAGAGCGGTCACAAACCCCGCCACACACGCCACAGCGCGGGGAAATAATGAGGCAGCAGCAGAGTCTAAATGTGGTCCCATTAGAACACAGCTCCATTAAAATAAGGCCCCACTAGAACACAGCTCCACTAGAACACAGCTCCACTAGAACACAGCTCCACTAGAACACAAACCCACTAGAACACAGCCCGCTAGGCTAGAACACAGCTCCACTAGAACACAGCCCGCTAGGCTAGAACACAGCCCCGCTAGAACATAGCCCTGCTAGAACACAGCCCGCTAGGCTAGAACACAGCCCCGCTAGAACATAGCCCACTAGGCTAGAACACAGCTCCACTAGAACACAGTCCCGCTAGAACACAGCCCCGCTAGAACACAGCCCCGCTAGAACACAGCCCACTAGGCTAGAACACAGCCCCGCTAGAACATAGCCCTGCTAGAACACAGCCCGCTAGGCTAGAACACAGCCCCGCTAGAACACAGCCCGCTAGGCTAGAACACAGCTCCACTAGAACACAGTCCCGCTAGAACACAGCCCCGCTAGAACACATCCCCACTTGAACACAGCCCTGCTAGAACCCAGCCTCGCAAGAACACAGGCCCGCTAGAACACAGCCCCTCTAGAACACAGCCCCACAAGAACACAGTCCTGCTAGAACACAACCCCGCCAGAACACAGCCCCGCTAGAACACAGACCCGCTAGAATACAGCCCGCTAGAACACAGCCCTGCTAGAACACAGGCCCGCTAGAACACAGCCCTACTAGAACATAGCCACGCTAGAACACAGCCCCTCTAGAACACAGCCCCACAAGAACAGTCCTGCTAGAATACAGCCCGCTAGAACACAGCCCTGCTAGAACACAGCCCTGCTAGAACACAGCTCCACTAGAACACAGCCCCATTCTACAGAGCTGCTCAGAATGCAGCAGACGTCCTCCTCCTGGAGCTTGCTGAGAGACAGCAGCCGCCTGTTAGAGTTACTCATTCACAAACACTGCTGTACTGCACTCTGTGTGAGCGAGCAAGCTAATCTTACTGCGCATTCTGCCTCACAAAAGCATTAACTGCAATGAAAGCATTAAACCAAAATGAAATTCCCCGAAAAGCACTGAATATTATTATACTTATACTGCAGTACATTTCATTTCGGTAAGGGGTGAGATCAGAGGAAGAGGAAGGTGGGGGAGGGGAGAGATGAGGAAGGCCCCTGCAGTGCAGACAGGCGGTCTTTTACCGAGGGTCCCTGGCAGGACCGAACCCACGGCCCGCTCCCCCCCGCCGCCATTCCATACCGCCGTTTCCCCACAGTACCCTCTAACAGGGCTGTCGTGCGGTCGGTGTTGGCGCCACAGTAATCCCTGTGCCTGACTCTACAGGTTAACATCGTGCCTGACTCTACAGGTAAACATCGTGCCTGACTCTGCAGGTAAACATCATGCCTGACTCTGCAGGTAAACCCCGTGCCTGACTCTGCAGGTAAACCCCGTGCCTGACTCTGCAGGTAAACCCCATGCCTGACTCTGCAGGTAAACCCCGTGCCTGACTCCGCAGGTAAACACCATGCCTGACTCTGCAGGTAAACATCGTGCCTGACTCTGCAGGTAAACCCCGTGCCTGACTCTGCAGGTAAACCCCGTGCCTGACTCTACAGGTAAACATCGTGCCTGACTCTGCAGGTAAACCCCGTGCCTGACTCTGCAGGTAAACCCCGTGCCTGACTCTACAGGTAAACCCCGTGCCTGACTCCACAGGTAAACATCGTGCCTGACTCCACAGGTAAACCCCGTGCCTGACTCGCAGGTAAACCCGTGCCTGACTCTGCAGGTAAACCCCGTGCCTGACTCACAGGTAAACCCCGTGCCTGACTCTGCAGGTAAACCCCGTGCCTGACTCTGCAGGTAAACCCCGTGCCTGACTCTGCAGGTAAACATCGTGCCTGACTCTACAGGTAAACCCCGTGCCTGACTCTGCAGGTAAACACCGTGCCTGACTCTGCAGGTAAACACCGTGCCTGACTCTGCAGGTAAACATCGTGCCTGACTCTGCAGGTAAACATCGTGCCTGACTCTGCAGGTAAACATCGTGCCTGACTCTGCAGGTAAACACCGTGCCTGACTCTACAGGTAAACACCGTGCCTGACTCTGCAGGTAAACACCGTGCCTGACTCTACAGGTAAACATCGTGCCTGACTCTACAGGTAAACACTGTGCCTGACTCTGCAGGTAAACACCGTGCCTGACTCTGCAGGTAAACCCCGTGCCTGACTCTACAGGTAAACCCCGTGCCTGACTCTACAGGTAAACATCGTGCCTGACTCTGCAGGTAAACATCGTGCCTGACTCTACAGGTAATCCCTGTGCCTGACTCTGCAGGTAATCCCTGTGCCTGACTCCGCAGGGCCAACCCAACACTGGCGCAGGTTGCTAAGATACGCCGCCAACTGCCGCTACCGCTCGTAGCCCCGCTGCAGCTGCCCGCGTCCGTCTCCCCGACACGTCCTGACTCACGCGCAGCCCGGAACGGGGGGGGGGGGGGGAATAACGACTCCCACACATCGCGGGTACACAGCGGGCCACTAACCGGGCCGACACCGCCCCCGTCCGCGCCTCCGAGCCGCCAGGAGGAGGACAAACGGACGCCCAGCGCCATTTCAGCGGCTTCCCGCCCAATCAGCCTCGACGCTGCAGATCGGTCATTACGCCCACCGTGTATCCCTCCGCTCGACAGCCTGAGTCATAACACAAATTAGGACTGAGATTCCTCCCCCCCCGTGACGAGGCCGGGCCTCGCTCTGACGCACAGCTCGGGGGAACGACGCGTGCACACGGGCCGGATGACGTGGGGATTTAACAGAGCAGTTTACGAGCTGCGCATTAAAAACCTGGCAGTATGCCCCAGCTGCATGACGAGAAAATCACTGCCGTCCACATACAGAACGGTCATAAAGCATTTAATGTGTAACAAAATAATCTCCGCTAGGAAGCCAAACTGTTACTGTTACTACAACTTCCCACACACCAGAGTTAGAAAGCAAAAATGAAGGTTTGACGGAAAACAGAAAAGACGAAACATTCTCGGTTTCTGAAAATGACCGAGGCGGATTTGCCGGTTTTGTAAGACCAGACGACCGGGCGCAAACCGCACGGTCAGCATGTTCCCTGAGGCCCGTTAAGGAGGTCCAAAGTAACGCGTTTAACCACCAATTACACGGCGTGCACCGAGCTGAGACCGGCAGTGCGGTGAATGTCTAACTGCAGCGTGCCTGCAGGCGGTAACGAGGCCAATCATGTGAGCGCGTGCTGACTGTGGAAGCAGCGGCCTGTTCCGGGGGTGGGGGGGGGTGGAGGGGTACCGGTTACGGGCGTCCCGAAAAGCTGCTGAAGTCGAGGAGCCGGACCCAGCGGGCCCCAGCGGGACATCTGCACCCCCTCCCTGGGCCTGTCAGTTCCAGGCCTCCACCCAGCCCCCCCTCCAGCGCCCCGCCCCGCCCCTCGCCCTCCGCGGGGAGGCCAGCTGGGGCCAGTCTAAACGCGGATGCACAAAGAGACCTGCCAGACGCAGGCGCCCAAACCGCCTTTTCACTCAGAAACCCCCTTCACCTCCCCCCCATCCCTTTTCTCTCTCCCTTCTCCTCTGTTCACTCGCTCGCCTTTCTGTCCAGCGTCCCCTCCCTGGGCTTCACGCTGCGTAAGTAACCAGCGGGATACCCCAGAGAGGCTCTTCAGGGACCCCCCCAAAGGGCCGGGTCCCATTATGGAAGGGGACACCTGACACAGGCATCACAAAGCCAGAAACGTCTCCGTTTCCCCCCCTTTGATCTCAGACGGGGTCGTTTAAAACGCTCCTTTTTCGCACCATCTGCTGGCTGTTCGCCTCCCCGGCTTCCTGTCAGAAAAACGTGGCGGAGACACACGCGGGGGGCCTCGCTGGAGATTACCCACGCACCCACGCGCCCGCGCGGCTGCTAACGCAGACACGGACGTTCACGCCCGTAAAAGGCCGGCGTGAGTAACTCGGACGCGTCCGCCGTTCTCTCCAGCCCGCGGCGAGCCGACCAATCGCTGCGGGCCTCGGGTTCGAGTCACTGCCGCGGGCCCACAGTGCAGCGCCTCGCCCAGTCAGGGACTGGGCTGGGAACACAGGGGCCACCGCCTGACACAGAGGGACAGACAGACGCAGTCCCCCCACCCTGACTCAGGGAAAAAGAGCGGAATCAAGCACACCCAACACCGGTCAGAGAGTGACTCTGGAAAAAGAACCTAACCAAGCACACCCAACACCGGTCAGAGAGTGACTCTGGAAAAAGAACCTAACCAAGCACACCCAACACCGGTCAGAGAGTGACTCTGGAAAAAGAGCGGAACCAAGCACACCCAACACCGGTCAAAGAGTGACTCTGGAAAAAGAGCGGAACCAAGCACACCCAACACCGGTCAGAGGGTGACTCAGGAAAAAGAGCCTAACCAAGCACAAGCACACCCAACACCGGCAGAGAGTGACTCTGGAAAAAGAGCCTAACCAAGCACACCCAACACCGGTCAGAGAGTGACTCTGGAAAAAGAACCTAACCAAGCACACCCAACACCGGCAGAGAGTGACTCTGGAAAAAGGGCCTAACCAAGCACTCCCAACACCGGCAGAGAGTGACTCTGGAAAAAGAGCCTAACCAAGCCCACCCAACACCGGCAGAGAGTGACTCTGGAAAAAGAACCTAACCAAGCACAAGCACACCCAACACCGGCAGAGAGTGACTCTGGAAAAAGAGCGGAACCAACCACACCCAACACCGGCAGAGAGTGACTCTATAAAAAGGGCCTAACCAAGCACACCCAACACCGGCAGAGAGTGACTCTGGAAAAAGAGCCTAACCAAGCCCACCCAACACCGGCAGAGAGTGACTCTGGAAAAAGAGCCTAACCAAGCCCACCCAACACCGGCAGAGAGTGACTCTGGAAAAAGAGCCTAACCAAGCCCACCCAACACCGGCAGAGAGTGACTCTGGAAAAAGAGCCTAACCAAGCCCACCCAACACCGGTCAGAGAGTGACTCTGGAAAGAGAGAGTGACTAGGGCACGGGCCCAAAAGGAGACTCAGTGAATACAATGAGTCGTACTGTCAGACCAGGTCTGCCATTGGGGAAGCTGCCCCACGTGTGAACAACGATGGAGGAAAGATTTAAACAAAGCTTTTGCATTTTGAAAATGCATTTTATAGCCTATTCCGTGTGTGGGTTTCGCGTGCCGAGAATCGCTAGCCACTTGTCACTTGAGTAGAATCAGCAGCGCGCATCGCTGCCGTCGTGAACAGGAAGCACCCGCCCATACGTTGGGCGATTACACACACAGCCAAAACATTCCCCTGCAGTGTTTAACATAGTTTAAATGCTGACAATATCAGCTTTCAAAAGCCCATTGTGCTGTAGATACGCAGCTTAAAAAACAGCTTAAAATCTCCTCCCTTCCCCCACCCACACAGAGCAACACGTCCAGCGCGATCCAGACGACAGCTACGTGCATTCTCACATACGCTGTCATTTTTCCACACTGCTGAGGGCCAGGAAACAGAACCAGCTGCCAGACAGTTTCCTGTGACAAGCAGGCCATCAATAACCACATCAATCAGCACACCAAACACAGGGCTTGCAGTAACGTGGAGCTCTTCTGGAGGTGAACCACCCAGATTCCCCTAAAGCATTCCTGCTATGCCTGCTTGGGTGGGACTGCGGGGTTGTGGGGTTGCGGGGTCACGGCCAGCGCTGCAGGGGACAAAGCCAGAGTGGCAGCCTGCCACCGAAGAGAGTAGAGGAAGGGAGAAAAGAAGGGCCTTGTGTTTGCTGACCAAACCTGTGCCTGGGAAAGGGAGGAAGAGGTGGGAAAGAGTGAGACAGTGATGGGGGAGTGGGAGGAGGTGGCAGGGAGAGGGAGGAGGAGGTGGAAAAGAGTGAGGAGGTGATGGCGGAGTGGGAGGAGGTGGTGGGAGAGGGAAGAGGTGGTGAGGAAAGGGAGGAGGAGGTGGGAAAGAGTGAGGAGGTGATGGGGGAGTGGGAGGTGGTGGTGGGAAAGAGTGAGGAGGTGGTGAGCAGTGGGAGGTGGTGGGGGAGTGGGAGGAGGTGGTGGGGAAGAGTGAAGAGGTGGTGGAAGGGAGGTGGTGGGAGGGGAGGAGGTGGTGGGAAAGAGTGAGGAGGTGGTGAGAAGTGGGAGGTGGTGGGGATGGGAGGAGGTGGGGAGAGGAGGAGGAGGAGAGGAGAGGTGGGGCAGGGAGGTGGTGGGGAGGGAGGAGGTGGGGGAGAGGGAGTGGGAGGAGGTGGTGGGGAGAGGGAAGAGGAGGTGGGAAAGAGTGAGAAGGTGATGGGGGAGTGGGAGGAGGTGGTGGGGGAGAGGGAGGAGGAGGTGGTGCTAGCGGCTCCCGCCCTGCTAACGGCTCAGCGGCTCCCATAGCCGCACCTGCGGAACTGAAACTGAAAGCTGGTGTGCAGCTGCCGGGCGGGAGCACTGCAGTACGCTAGCGCTGCGCTACCGCACGGCTAACTGCACCCTTCCGCTTTCCCAGCGCCGTCTGCTTAACCCTTTGAAGAGCAGGTTTTTAGACTGTTTTTTTTTCCCCAAAGTCAGTGTTCTAGAACTCTATTGCTGTCAGTTGCCGGTAGCGACTGTCGCATCAGCATTAGAACGTTCAGTTACGAACACTCTAATCCCGTATTTGTGACATCACAGCTGAGAGTGCTGATGCATAAACGGGCTGTGCTGCCGTTTTGTGCACCGCACACAGACGCTCCATTCATGAGCACGCTGCCAAATCCTCACCCGCAAACCTGGCAGCCGTGAGCTGCGTGAGGAATGTGCTCAACGTGAGCTCACCGCACTTCTCACCGGCACGGTCCTGCGCTCCAGGGGAACGGTGCGGTCTCTACGGCGACGCCGAAGGGCCGACGCGAACGGCGGCGCAGCGGAGCTCCGCCCCCTAGCCGCGGCGTCCGTGGGAGTGGCCGAGTAGGCGATGACGCCGTTACCCTCCGCTCTCTGTTTCCAGGGGAAACCGTCATAATCGGCCGCGCGTTCTCTCTTCGAGCGGCTGGCGGATTAACGTTAATGAGATGCGCATCGTAACGAAGCCGCCCTAACGAGGGACTAACGAGCAGGCTCCCGCAGCGCTGGTCTGGCGGAGACAGAAAGCAGAAAGAGCACACGCAGGAACCCCGTTCAGCGAGTACCTGAGATTAACTGAAAAGCCGTTAATCTCCTGCTAACTGCTGCTATGGGAGGGTTAGTGGGGACAGAAAGAAAGCAGGAGGGTCTAAAGCTAAAACTGCTGCAAATCTCACACACCCACAGCCAGGAAGTGTCGTTTTAGGACGTTTTAAAACACGTTTGCCAACGTGTGGCTCGCAGTCACTAGAAATAAATTTACCACCCGATTCATGTGTAATGTGTGAGGGGTGAGCACACAATGATGTAATTTAACCTGTACATGAATGTGGTTTAAGTTCCCACAGCCGCTGTGGAATTAGTGTTAATGTTTGATCGCTCGCACGTCACTCCGTTCGGGTGGAGGAAATGAGGAGACACAAACTAGGGCACTGAGCCTGCAGCACGGCTGCAGAAATGAACGCGACAAGACGAGCGAGCTCAGGTCAGAGGTTGAAGGTCAAAGGTCACATACAGGCACGACACCCACACACTCAAAGGAGACTCTGAATGTGGCCCTCGTGAGGACCTCTCAGGGGAGGGTCTGTTGTCACGGGGAGGGGAGGAAGGGACAGAGGAAAAAGCCCCAGGCCACAGAGACGATGAGAACAGAACCCGGGCGGGACACACACCGGACAGCTCTAAGGGGGAGTCTGCACCCTGAGGTCAGGTCTGTCGGCTGGAGCTGCTCTTGTTCATTCGCTCCCCTGACAAACTTATTGGGAACATTTCACAGACGCTCATGCACGAACACCACCACTGAGCAGATGTGGGCTTCTGGCAGGAAAAGGGGGGGGGCGGGGTGTGAAAGGAAGTTGAGGCAGCAGCTGTAACCCTGCAGATAACTCCTCTCCCACAATAACATCCAGCCCAGCCCGGCACAGGGCCCGACACAGGGCCCGACACAGGGCCCGACACAGGGCCCGGCCCAGCCCAGTGCGCGTAGCCAGGGTGCGCGAGAGACACGCTAAGCGCTCTTTCTGCGCGCTCCAGCGATGAGGTCCCATCCACGCTGCACACGGTATGGTTTTCCTGCCCTGTTCAGCGGGCATGAATGTGCACTGCATACGGGAGTCAGCCACACCGCTCCGGAGGGGGGGGCCTCAGCCAGGGGCCCGGCTACCGCACCCGCCTCAAACTCCGCCCTCCGCTTCAGATCGCGCTTCGGACCCCGCCGAGACCGGTCCGCCATCCGTCTCACGCAGGGGCCCATTTCAGGGGCCGGGGCTCTACAGAGCTCCCATCATTTAGGAGCACATTACTGCCTGGGATGCATTAGTGCGCTCCTAGATTTCTTCCATCTTAGGAGCACGCGTGCCCCTGGGATAAAGTGTTAGCTTAGAGGCTAGCCCTGGCGGCGGGCATACAGGCGGCCGTTTGGTTCTCGAAATGAAAGCGCCCGGGTGGCTTCCCCGCGCTGTCGTACCGCGATGTGTGGGCCTCAGGAGGAGGAACCACAGGCTCCACAGGCTCCACAGGCCCCCCTGCGCTGCCACACATTAGCCTCCATTAGCCTGTCAGCGCACCACAGCGCCAGTCCCAGAGGTTTGTTTATGGAAGAGATTTTACTTCCTCTAACAGGGCATTCTCTGGAGGACATCTGCAGGACACGGCTAGCCGAATAACAGCTAGCGCTGTCCAGACTCCCATAGTCTCCGCCCCCTCCCCCTTTCTGAGTACACCACCCCCCCAAATTCTACCTCTTCAACTCAGCACCCACCTTCGACACAGAGATGGAACTCACTCAATAATGTCACACATTTGCAGCTCTCAAAAACACTGAGCAAAGAAATAAAAACGCTGGAACACTGAGTCTCCTGCACACAGTAGCCGCTGAGGTGAGGGAAGGTTCTGGAAGCCCGTCGTGCGGACGGACGCTGACCGGCCCGTCCGCCCGAGCGGTCCACTCACTCAGGGGCGCTCCGAACAGGACCGTGTCCAGGGCCTTCAGCTGCAGCTTCTGCACGTGGCTGCGGTCCAGCATCTTCAGAACGGACACGGTCAGCGTGGCGTTCTTCATGGCCAGCCTGGGGGGGGGGGGGGGGGGGGGAGGGGGTGAGAGACGGGGGGTTAGTGGGGGGGGGAAAGGAGGGTGGAGGGGGTGGATATGTATGGCGAGGGGGGGGGGGCTGACCTGGGCATGGCAGTGCCGTTTAAGTTCATCTTCCTGAAGGCCTCCTCGTACTGCGGCAGCTCCACGTAGGTGATGAGCCACTCCACCACCTCGTCCACCGTCCAGTTGTACACTGCAGAACACAGACAGACAGCGGGACGTGGTCACATGACTGAGCGAACCCGACTGCCTTAATCCAAAACCAATCGCTTCCCCACCCACCCGCACCCCCACGCACCTCATAAAGCACAGAGCAGGGAGACACACTCATCTCTCCACCGTCCCAGTCATCCCTCACACACACACAACCTCTCCTGATCTGCTCTTACTGAGCGGAGATATCAGCACAGAGGAACACGGGTCTCTCCTCTGCAGTGTTCTAATGCTCACCTCCACACAGGGGACTGTGCAAAACCACTCCACACAGTTCCACACTCACACACTCCACACACACACTTCCACACACACACTCACACACTCCACACACACACTGCAGAGTGGCACTATCATTCTGAAATCGACAGCGTGTATGTATCTCGTGTAACTGCATTCTCAAACTCAAATCAGCTGACCTGAGAAAAATGCTGTGTAATATTAAATCAGACATTCCAGGAAATCTTTCCTTGAAATTAGGTCTGGGAGACAGCCAGTGTCTCTTTCAGCAACACACGCGCACACATTCACGCAACCCACACAATCAGTCAAACACAGCACACATACTCGGCCAGCACACACACTCACACACACAGTCACACACACACACACACACACACACACACACACAGTCAACACACACACACACACACACACACAACATTCACACACACACACACACACACACACACACACACACACACACACACACACACACACACACACACACACACACTCATACACACACACAGAAAGCAGCGGCAGGCTCACACTCCCAGCTGAGCTCTGAGGATCTGCAATGCAGGGCAGTGCAGACACCCTGCCAGGAGAGCGTGAGCGTGAGAGAGCGCTACTGAAAGAGAGCGGATGAGGGGGGTGGGGGGGAGGTGCTGCTGGCAGTCAGAGAGAGAATGGGGGGGGGGGAGGAAACAACCGCTCTCCCCCTCTACCAGACTGCAGATGGTGCGGTTCGTGTCCATCCATACAGCAGCATGAGGAAGCGCTGCACCTCTCCCCTCCCATTCACAACGGCTGGAGCCCTAACCCTAACCCTAACCCTAACCCTAACCCTAACCCTAACCCACTACAGAGGCTAAAGACCCCGGCATTCAGACCGCCAGCGAACCCACAGGGAGAAACAACGACATGAACCCAAACCTCTGCTCAGCAGGCGAAATTTACATACATTTAAATATCTGCATTATAGTGGAATGTGTGTGTGTGGGGGGGGGGGGGGGCTGTACACTGTAATCCGGTAGCGCTGGCGCTTCTGAGCAGGTCCGAAGGCCAGCGGGGGAGGGGGCCGGGGGGGCCGTACTGTACCTTCAGATCCTTTCCAGGCGTTCCACAGGTCCTCCACGCTGATGAACTGGTCATCGCCGTGGAAAGTGTTGTGCTTGGCCTTGGGGTCGTGGTAGTTGAGGTCCTCCCTCAGGAACTGTGGGGCGAGAGAGAGAGAGAGAGAGAGATGGGTGGGGGGAGTTAGGGCGGGGGGTGACACAGGTCACACACGGCCAGTCCCAGACCCATCCCACAAACCAGCACAGCTCACGAAAACAGCTCAAATGTCAGGATGCCCATAAACACACACAAGCACACAAACGTACACACGTACACACACACACACACAAACACGCACATGCACGCACACACAGACGCACACACACACACAAACACGCACATGCACGCACACACACACACACACACAGACGCACACACACACACAAACACGCACATGCACGCACACACGCACACACGCACAGGAAACAGGCAGGAGAGTGTAGACTGATAGCAGGATGACGCTGGACAGACTGATAGAGATCAAGGACATTACATTCTGACCAGGCTGATAAGAGCAGCAGTGAGCGCTGTGTGGCTCTGCTCCGCCCTCTTACTCTACCTCAGCGTGCGCTCAGACACATGCACACAGGAAACAGATACTTACACTGCACTCGCACAAGTCTTACATTTTCACTACACGACACTTACATTACACTACCCACATTTACACTAGACTTACATTTACATTACACTACGCTTACATCACATACTGGCAAACCGTATGCAGTTCATCATTCTGCAAGTGTGCGTGTGTGCGTTTGTATAAAATTTAGTGCACAGCTCCACTCCCACGGCTCCGTGGAGCCACAGGAGAGATCACAGGAGCCGACACACGCCAGAGCTTCAGCCGAAACTACGGGTCAAAGCTGCCGTTTCTACACAGAGGCTCGCTGGCTCGGGTTCGAAACGCCCCCGCAAACGCACTGACGCACCGTCATGCTAACAACGCACACACATGCTAACAGCGCACACACATGCTAACAGCGCACACACATGCTAACAGCACACACGCCTGCTAGCAGCGCACACACATGCTAACAGCGCACACATGCTAACAGCACACACACGTGCTAACAGCGCGCACACATGCTAACAGCGCACACACATGCTAACAGCGCGCACACATGCTAACAGCGCACACACATGCTAGCAGCGCACACACATGCTAGCAGCGCACACACATGCTAGCAGCGCACACACGTGCTAACAGCACACACACATGCTAACAGCGCACACATGCTAACAGCGCGCACACATGCTAACAGCGCACACACAGCCCCACATGCAGGTACGAGCACACACAGGTGTGCAAAGTCAGGGCACGAGCGATGCAGCTAAGGCTAGCACATCACACCGATCATCAAGCCTCATAACGGCGGGAATCTAGACTCCTTCCACATTTCCGTTACGAGGATCCCGTTCCCGTTCCTGTTAAACCGGCTTCCCCGCGGTCACACACGCGGTGCGAGCGTCGCGAGGGAGGGAGGCGGCGGTTGGGAGGGCAGAACGCGAGAAGTGGTGTTTTGGGGGGGGCGGAGCTCGATAGCGGAGGGGTGTTTGACACTGCTATCATTCTGATTACTCAGCACTTCCTCACCGTGGGAACGGGACACTAGCGCCAAAACTGCGCCGCAAGCGAAACCGGGGGGGGGGGGGAGGAAGCGACCGTGACGACCATGACAACCACCCCACCCCAACCCCCCCACCCCCTCCGGCTCAGCGCAGCCACACCTGGCAGTCCGGGACGGCGCACTGAAAGGCTACCGGGGACTCATCTTACCGACCGTGACCTTTGACCTTCTGCAGGAATGTCTGCTGCGTGGAGACGTGAGGGAGGGGCCGGGAAAGAAGGTGACAGAGCACGAAGGCGAAGCCGTTACCGCCAAGGCCACACGGTCCAAAACGCCCGAGCCTGGACTCCCAGATGACCGAAGGCCAGCGGAGATCCACAGGTCACCAGTCCTCCGCTCAAGACCCCGAGCGGCAGCAGGTTTTTGGCCGCAGCAGGAAGAGGACGGTTTTGTGGCTCATGATCTAAATCTCCAACAAACACCAGAGGAAAGCCAGGAGCAGGGACCGATCTAATCTCTGGGTCCTAGAGGCATCGTCTGAATCTGATTAAATGAGTTCACATGAGCACACTCCAAGCTGCTTTCACAGGAATGAGAGCGTTCGGCTAGCCTGGCACTGGTGCTGGTGTGAAGGTTGCGGTAGAGGTTAGGACAGGAGTAACTGGTGTTGTGATGGTGTGAAGGTTATGGTAGAGGTTAGGACAGCAGTAACTGGTGTTGTGATGGTGTGAAGGTTGTGGTAGAGGGTAGGACAGCAGTAACTGGTGCTGCGATGGTGTGAAGGTTGTGGTAGAGGTTAGGACAGCAGTAACTGGTGCTGTGATGGTGTGAAGGTTGTGGTAGAGGTGAGGACAGGAGTAACTGGTGTTGTGATGGTGTGAAGGTTGTGGTAGAGGTTAGGACAGGAGTAACTGGTGTTGTGATGGTGTGAAGGTTGTGGTAGAGGTTAGGACAGCAGTAACCGCTCTCTTTATAAAAGGTCCTGGGCAGTCTGCCCCTCTCTTCCGGAGCCCAGGTGTGAGGAAGGCGCTTTAGTCGCGGGCCCGGGGCCGACTCTGAGGGGGATTAGCACGCGCGCTACGCTACGCTACAGGCCGGTCGTCTCCGGACCCGGGACGGGGTCACCTCTGAGCGTCCTGAGAAAGGAGACCTCCGGGCTGAAGCCAGGGAGCGCCGGCCTTTTCGGCACCTCGGCGTAGGAAAACAGCCCCGCATTCACACCCCCAGCGGCCCGCAGAAAACCTCCGGGCTCTCCTGTTACACCGCACCACGCAGCAACCTTTTTAAAACACACTTCAGCTGGTAAACACGGCCAAAGAGCCGGCTTGACCCCGCGCCAGTAAATAAACATCGCCGGACTAAAAATGCCGTTGGCTGCAGTTATGCGTGTCCACTGCAGGCCAGGAAATGAAGCCCGTATTTTTTAATATGAAAAAAAGCTGGAGAAGGGATTTTAATGGTATGTTGGTAAGGCAGGTGAGGAATGCTGAGCATGGGGAAACAGCCTCTGAGGCAGCCAACAGGCCCCACTGGTCCACGAGGATGTGCAAGTCCATTTTCCAAGAAAATTACGCAGCCAAGGTCATATTACCCAGCATGCAGTGCTGAAGCTGCCAGATGTGACAGACAGTGATAAGCATATTCTCTCTGGGGGGGGGGGGGTGGGTAGATCTACCCATTCTGACATTAGCAACACCCTCCATAACAGCAGGATGCAAAAACACAGAAGAAGAAAAAAACAAACTCAAAGCAACGCACACATATGCAGACACACATACCAGTCATTTACCAACAACTGCAAACACACAAACAGTTCTAACTCATCTTGGGCCTTTGCCCCAGTTCAACACACAGAATACTGGCAAACGGAATTCTCACTGATGCAACGGGTTACAAAAGCTTTGCCGATTCCCAAACGGCTTGAGTGGGCCGTGTTTGGACAGCAGCCACACCCCCCTCCCCACCCGCCCGCGTCCCGCCCAGGCTTTCGGACGCCCCCGTCCCGCGCGGGGACTCACCCCGTCC
>NC_057944.1:35063857-35090953 GCF_018555375.3 Anguilla rostrata | reverse complement strand
ATACATGATTATGTTGTGATTAACAGCAATGCAAAATTTAGAAATTTTGGATAGATTTTGAGACATTGGGTGCACTGCATACTTTTTGCTTCATAGATCTTTAATAGTTCTGCATATCCACTTTTAGATTTCACGCACTTATAGTCAAGGTGTTTTTGATCCAGAACATGTATAGTTGTAACCTGCTATATACATGTAGCAGTCAGTTCGCTGGAGAGGCGAATTGGTCTCAGCTGCGCCGGCTGGTGGAGAGAGCACACGCACCTGGGCTGCGTTAGCTAATCAGCCCAGGTGCTTAAAGGCATGCTGCTCTCAACAGTTCAGGGCAGGGACCGGGAGCTAACACTGAGAGCGCAGTTGTGATTTTCATTTAGTTTTATTTTGAGCACAAAAGAAAAAGAAAGCAATCCTCAGCTGGGATGCTGGAGGAGCTGGACCTGGCCGGGAAGGCGGGTCAGCTACAGAGCAGGGAAATGAAAAGTTGCTGCTCTGTTTTACTTTCTTTTGTCTTTGTTATTTTAGCTTGTTGTTTTAGTTTATTGTGTTTGCCTGGAACCCGTGAGGGGGAAGGGTGAAGTTGTCTATTTTATTTCATGTTTGTGTGGGTGCGCTCTCTCTCTCCATGCGACAGACAACGGTGTTCCCCGGCACAGCTACATCTCCCTCCCCGTGGTGTCACACTGGCATGTGACAATATATATATATATATATATATATATATATATATATATATATATATATATATGCAATCTCTCTGTATTTCATTGCAAACTAAAGAAGAGCAAATTTTTGATACTTTGACAATTGCATTTGTGGCACTTTATTTCTTCCTAAGTTATGAATATAAACTTATTGTAAACTAGAATTGTAAATGGTACAAATGTCCTGCTTCATTTAAGCCATTTTTCAAGTCTCTGTGATGATCACATCTGGAGTTATAAAGCATTACATAAGGTACCCCCTAAATGGGCAAGGATTGGGCAGATTTGGCTTGTGCACAAAGGGGTTAAAAACTCACAATTTAATATGTGTTAGAGTATATTACAATAAGAGCCTGATCCCAGAAATGTTTTTTCTCACTTTGATTTTGTCTTATAAACTCTTAGCAATAAAAAAAAGTGTGTGGCAAGCGTGTGCAAAATCATGAGCACAAACAATTCATTGGCTTTTGACTACTTTATTTGTTGCAAAATGTACTTAACTGATGCATTAATATAGTCACATGAAATTGTCACATTCCTCAAGCTTTTAAAACATTTGTAGATAAAGTACATTTTGTTATATGAAAAATAACATAGGCTTTCATATGCTGAAGAACAGTAGAGTGAAATTTTGAACTACTGTCAGTCAATATTAAGCTACATCACTCAGGTATTCATTAAGAAAATTGAATACATTATTCATAAACACCAGAATCCAAAAATACAAAAGAAAATCAATATTGCCATATGAAACATTTATATTAGAAGCATTAAGTCTTTTTTGTTTGTTTATTTTGTAAAAATAATCTTAAAATATAATGTTAGAAAAAAGATACAAATCAAGAGTTGTAATGAACAGAGAAGGTATGATTTAAACAGCATTAATCTATACTCACACAAACTGCAGAGTTTGTGATACAGTTAAAATGAGTTTCTGCATTAGCCATTCATTTCTTCATTTGATTAATTATTTCAGTTGTGTTTTTTTTTTTCTTTTCAAAAGTCTTTTTGAGAATTCCTTGACCTCTTCTGTGTTCAGCACATAAATGATTGGGTTCAACATGGGGGGAATGGCATTTGCAAGTGATGTATTGATTATTCTGGCATTGGGGTGAAGAGTACCAGCAGCTGCAGCAATGTAGGTTCCCATTATTGGAAGATAATACACAGCCACCAGCATTAGGTGTGCAGAACAAGTTTTCATGGCTTTGAATCGCCCTTCCCATGAAGCTATTTTAGACAGTGCACCACCAATAAACACATATGAGAGTACAGTCAAAATAAATGGCAAATAAAGAAAAAATGCAATGTTAACAAATGCCATGATGCGATTAACTAGATTGTCATTGCATGCCAATGTGTATATGGGTCCATGGTCACAGAAGTAGCTTTTTACCACAATGGATTTACAAAAGGACAACCTGGTAACTAAAGCCACTGTTGAAATGAGGAAAAGTGAATTATATGCCCACACCACTGTTAATATCACAGTCATTGCTTGCATTGTGATGATGGCATGGTATCTCAGTGGTAAGCATATTGCTACTAATCTATCATAGGCCAGAACAGTAAGAGTGAGAGCTTGCAAACAGGAAAAGAAAAACACAAAAAACATGTTGGCCATGCAAGCATCAAAGGAGATGTATTGTGAATCAAAAAGAAATGTTGCAATTAAATTTGGAATGAGAGCAGTGCTTTCCCCCAAGTCAGCTACAACCAAATTAAAAATGGCCATATACTTTGGGGTGTGAAAACTGCGCTCTATGTATATAATAAAAATGACAAAGGAGTTCCCCAACACAGAGACCCCAAAAACAAAACACAAAAAAACATAGTAGTATTTGGCATGGGGTACATTATAAAAACCATTGATGAAAAAAAATGGGGGATGCACAAAAGTTGTATTTAGAGAGTGGATGGAATTCATGGAGGAGATGGAAGTCAGATTTTTTTGTCTTTTCTTTCCTGTGTTCTTGGCCTGTAAATCAAAGAAAACCATGTAATCTATAATCTAAATTACTTTTAATGCAATCATTTTATTTTAAAATTCTGAAAATATTTACGATTACATGGACATTACTAACTAGGGTCCTACAAATCATTTCTTTACCATCACATTATTTGTCCAGCTGTTTACATAAATCTCCTTTCTTGCCATAGACAAAAGGAGTCTAACTTTTTAGGTCTAGTACTGAACGTGGTCCCGATTAAGCAAAGTCTATCAATGGCAACAATGCCCAACTAACAATATCTGCCAGTCACTATCTGTTTGTGACGACATGTGAATGGCAATGAAAGTTTTTTCTGTGTCTTCATTTACTTTTAGGCTATTTATTTCACATTTTCTAAAACTTTTTTGAAAGTGAAAAACTGTATCCTTCTTAAAACCATCTACATGTAATTTAAATGTGTGTCTTGGTCAAAAACACTGCACTTACAAACCCACCTATTCCTTGTACATCACTTTGGATAAAACCTTCTGCTAAATAAATGTAATGTAATGTGTCTACAGTGAGCTCCATAATGTTTGGGGGAAATACCTTTTTTTTTCTTGATTTGACTCTGTACTCCACTTTTCTTTGACTTTCAGTAGCACTGGTCTACCTGTTGACAAACACCAATAACATACTTCAAAGGTACTGAAAAGCCAACAGTAAATTCAATACTAGATACTTAAATTTCTCTTATACCTGCTCAAAACAAGCCATTGGGCAGGTGGAGGTTTATGTATAATAAGTGTTGTCATTTCTACATGGTGAAACCAAAATTCATTTTTAAAAAAATACCCTTTTATAAAACCTGCACTTTAACCACATTTGAATTGTTTCATTAAAAATCTAAAATTGTGGAATACTGCACCAAATCAAGAAAAAAAAAATTCCAAACAATATGGAGCTCATTGTATGATACATGCTGGTAAGTGCTAGGGCAGAGATGGTGTGCTTTCGCTATGGAAAAAAACACCATCTAGGTAGACATATATAAGGAGAAGTAAGGGTGTCGGTTTTGCCATTTAACCACTAAAACAAAAGATCAATCCAATGACAAAAAAAAAAAAAAAAAACCTTTTTAAAAGAGGACAGATGCTAAGTTATTTACTCACCACAATCACCAAAGTAGAGAATGAGGTGAAAAGGTTTTCTCCAGTTTGTTCACCCAAGTTGCATATTTACAGTACAGGAACAATGACTCCTTTTATACATCTTGCTCTGGGGTTTTCTGTACGTGTGCCATGTTAATGAATCTGGGGAACTCATTAACTACAGTAACTTTGTCAATGCAATAGCTTTGTCTACAAACAGGGTTAGTTACCAGAATCCGATGCCATCTTCCCTAGTTTACTGAACAAGTGCATTGTAATTTCAGGATAGGAAAGCAAACTAGTGGTTATGGAATTTGGTATGTAACTAAGAGATTGGAGGTTTAAATCCAAGATGAGGCACTGCCATCATACCCTTGAGATAAAGACAGGATCTCATCTCTCTCTGTAGCTTTCTCTGCTTTCCACCCGTCTGAATGAAATGGGAAAAGTACATATTGAAAAACTGAGTTTTGAATTCTCCTGTAATTTCAGCATTGTCAACACTTCATGTCAATAAATACATTGTTTTTATCCTGAGTTTCATTTGTCTTTCATACTGTGAAATCCAGCCAGAAATTAGATTTTTCTTAGAGACTCTTAACAACTAAGATATCTTTTTGTGTGCACGACAGACTCTTCTTATTTTGAATTGAAACATTAAGTAAAGATGGGATTAACTATTGTTTGCTTCGAGTTTCAAAAATATTTCCAGAGAAAGTACCCCCCCCCCCCCCCCCCCCCAAAAAAAAAAAAAAAAAAATGTTTTCATATATTCAAGACTAAAACTGAAAGGGCACTTTTTTTAGTTAATTTTGTTATATCACTAAGTTATTCATAAAGCATTTTGAATGTGTAACAAACTACACTACTCTTAAAAGACACAAGAATAGAATGCTAAAATTCTAACTGAATCTGTATTTCCATAAGCAACATTTGTTGATTCATCACATTTAAACATTAACGGCTAGATTTATGGACATAATATTCACAGAGCAAATTGCTTGCTTAGTCTTTGTATTCTTCATTATCTACCAAATGTTTAGTTTTAGTGGCCATGTGTCCACACTTTGACAAATTAGGTGACTATTGATAGTACATTTTCTTCAATGTCTTTGTGTTTTGACCTAAAATATTAAATAAAGATGGCATTAACTATTGATTGCCTAATATTTCTAAAATATTTCCAGAGAAAGTACTTTCCCCTTATAGCATGTAAAAAATACCATGTCTCCATATTTTTAAGACTCACACTGTAAAGGCACGTCCAGTACTGTTGGCAGTTAATTTTGTAACCAAATCACCCCTTTCAAATCGACTAACCGACTAGTAGGCGCAGTAGGTTGCAATCAGACGATTTGATAGCACTAGCTAGCACTAAAGTTCAGTCAGAGTTCTGAGTGACAGATTGCACAGTGGGGCTTTTCCACATTACACTCGGACCTCTACTTACGTAACAGTTAATCTCATAATTATACAGTGCCTAATCCTTTTCTCTATTTTCTGCCCTGTGGTTTCTTCGCCCCCCCCCCCCCCCCGAATTTTCGGACCTCTCCAGTTTCATCTGTATCTTGGTTCAGCCCATGCCACGACGCACCCTGACTTAATTGCATATTAATAAGCTTGCTCCGCCTATTTTGCCAACTAGTTTAACTACCTTTGGCTGTGACAGGTCAAACCCATCCAGAAAGCAATTTAAAAACAAACCCATATATTTATTATAAACTACAAACTAACACGCAAACTACAACAAACAAAAACCCACAAAACCAAAACGATCGTCACACAAAACGCAAACCACAACCAGGCAAGCAGAGGCTGGGGACGTAACAATCATTCTTCATGTCTTAAATGCTACAGTATAATCAAATAGCAACATATAAATCGCCAATTTGCCAGAATGTAGCTGCTTTTTGGTGGCTCAGGCCTGGTTTTTTGCCGAATCGTTTATTTTTTGTATTTCCACTGTAAAGCATATTTGTGAGAGTGTCTCTATAAAATTTAATTTAATTGGTGGCAACCCCCTGGCAGGTCAGGGGAGTAGTATCGGTTTTGCACAGTATACCCCTTCCATAGATACTGACACTATTCAAACTGAACACTGCATGCGTTTTAATGTATATTAACTTGTTGGTGCAACCCTTTAGTGACCATGACGCCAGCATCCTGAGATTGGTCAACTCATATTTTCAGTGCTACTGCAACCAAACTATGAGCTGAAAACACAAACTCTGTGTTCTGGCTTGTCAATTAGTGGACAATTCAGGACAACTATGCCGAAGACGGAGTTTCTAAGCGCCACCATTGTCCTGCCGGTAGTCCATTTACCAAGCACCCCCTCCCTACACCCCCAACGCATGACACACTGGACAATAGTGTTTATCTGGGCATTCATAAAAATATTTTTTCACCACTAAAAACTTGTATTCCACCATACCAACAAGATAAACCCAACAATAGCCATAAGAATAAGCTTTCTAACAATGTATAACATCTAATTGTACTTTTGGAATAGCATTTTATAGCCCAGCGTAACCGAAAGGTTTGTGTAATCATCGCGGCCTTACACATTCACTCTGTGGTGGCAGTAAAAGACACTGCACCTGGCAAAACATTATCGATCAGTTTAGTCTTTTTTGGAAAATATTATTTGTGAGAACTTCTGAGCGTGGCTCAGGTACATGCTTGCTGATAGACCTAGCTGATACTGTTTTCCTGACTAAGTCAGAAGAGGAGAACGACAGCATGGATTCTCCGTCCCTGTCTCTATCTACTGAACACAGATGAGTATGTAAATGTTACTGCTCAAAATATTTTGGTTATGTACATTATTTTTTAAATGTAGTGTCTTTAAATAGGTTGCTGATAATGAGGATATTTCACACTGTAACTGAAGCGTTCGTTGGTAGCTCAATCGTTGGCTCAGCAGGGTTTGTCTTTCATGCTCCGGATGTGACATGAGCTGGAACATTGCCAAAACATGGTGTTTTGGAATACTGTTTTAATGTTGTCCCATCCCCATACAAGAAAACATTACATACTGTAGAGTATAGAAAAACAAACAAGAGTTAATGATGAGACATTTAGGTACTATGCCACATTGTGTGATAATGTTTTTGCATTATTTTAATCTGATATCAATGTTTCATCATAAACCTTCATAAGGGGTACATTTATATGATTTATAATGGACAAAAAGCATTTTGTTCATTTTGGAGAGCTCTTGATATGTTTCTGGACCCCTAGATATTTTAGACTGTTTTGATAATGATGCAAAAGTGAGTCAAAACAGTTGATTTGCTGTGAAATACATGATTATGTTGTGATTAACAGCAATGCAAAATTTAGAAATTTTGGATAGATTTTGAGACATTGGTTGCACTGCTTACTTTTTGCTTCATAGATCTTTAATAGTTCTGCATATCCACTTTTAGATTTTACGCACTTATAGTCAAGGTGTTTTTGACTTATAGTCAAGAACATGTATAGTTTAACCTGCTATATATATATGTAGCAGTCAGTTCGCCGGAGAGGCTGGTGGAGAGAGCACACGCACCTGGGCTGCGTTAGCTAATCAGCCCAGGTGCTTAAAGGCATGCTGCTCTCAACAGTTCAGGGCCGAGACCGGGAGCTAACACTGAGAGCGCAGTTATGATTTTAATTTAGTTTTATTTTGAGCACAAAAGAAAAAGAAAGCAATCCTCAGCTGGGATGCTGGAGGAGCTGGACCTGGCCGGGAAGGCGGGTCAGCTACAGAGCAGGGAAATGAAAAGTTGCTGCTCTGTTTTACTTTCTTTTGTCTTTGTTATTTTAGAATTCTAGAATTGTAAATGGTACAAATGTCCTGCTTCATTTAAGCCATTTTTCAAGTCTCTGTGATGATCACATCTGGAGTTATAAAGCATTACATAAGGTACCCCCTAAATGGGCAAGGATTGGGTAGATTTGGCTTGTGCACAAAGGGGTTAAAAACTCACAATTTAATATGTGTTAGAGTATATTACAATAAGAGCCTGATCCCAGAAATGTTTTTTCTCACTTTGATTTTGTCTTATAAACTCTTAGCAATAAAAAAAAGTGTGTGGCAAGCATGTGCAAAATCATGAGCACAAACAATTAATTGGCTTTTGACTATTTTATTTGTTGCAAAATGTACTTAACTGATGCATTAATATAGTCACATTTAATTGACACGTTCTTCAAGCTTTTAAAACATTTGTAGACAAAGTACATTCTGTTATATGAAAAATAACATAGGCTTTCATATGCTGAAGAACAGTAGAGTAAAATTTTGAACTACTGTCAGTTAATATTAAGCTACATCACTCAAGTATTCATTAAGAAAATTGAATACATTATTCATAAACACCAGAATCCAAAAATCCAAAAGTAAATCAATATTGCCATATGAAACATTTATATTAAAAGCATTAAGTCTTTTTTTGTTTGTTTGTTTTGTAAAAATAATCTGAAAATATAATGTTAGAAAAAAGATACAAACCAAGAGTTGGAATGAACACAGAAGATATGATTTAAATAGCATTAATCTATACTCACACAAACTGCAGAGTTTGTGATACAGTTAAAAGGAGAGTTTCTGCATTAGCCATTCATTACTTCATTTGATTAATTATTTCAGTTGTGTTTTTTTCTTTTCTATTCAAAAGTCTTTTTGAGAATTCCTTGACCTCTTCTGTGTTCAGCACATAAATGATTGGGTTCAACAGGGGGGGAATGGCATTTGCAAGTGATGTATTGATTATTCTGGCATTGGGGTGAAGAGTACCAGCTGCTGCAGCAATGTAGGTTCCCATTATTGGAAGATAATACACAGCCACCAGCATTAGGTGTGCAGAGCAAGTTTTTATGGCTTTAAATCGCCCTTCCCATGAAGCTAATTTAAACAGTGCACCACCAATAAACACATATGAGAGTACAGTCAAAATAAATGGCAAATAAAGAAAAAAAGCAATGTTTAGCTTTGCCATGATATAGTTTACAAGATTATCATTGCATGACAATGTGTATATGGGTCCATGGTCACAGAAGTAGCTTTTTACCACAATGGATTTACAAAAAGACAACCTGGTAACTAAAGCCACTGTTGAAATGAGGAAAAGTGAATTATATGCCCACACCACTGTTAATATCACAGTCATTGCTTGCATTGTGATGATGGCATGGTATCTCAGTGGTAAGCATATTGCCACTAATCTATCATAGGCCAGAACAGTAAGAGTGAGAGCTTGCAAACAGGAAAAGAAAAACACAAAAAACATGTTTGCCATGCAAGCATCAAAGGAGATGTACTGGGAATTGAAAAGAAATGTTGCAATTAAATTCGGAATGAGAGCAGTGCTTTCCCCCAAGTCAGCTACAGCCAAATTAAAAATGGCCATATACTTTGGGGTGTGAAAACTGCGCTCTATGTATATAATAAAAATGACAAAGGAGTTCCCCAACACAGAGACCCCAAAAACAAAACACAAAAAAACATAGTAGTATTTGGCATGGGGTACATTATAAAAGCCATTGATGAAAAAAAATGAGGGACGCACAAAAGTTGTATTTAGAGAGTGGATGGAATTCATGGAGGCCATGGAAGTCTGATTTTTTTGTCTTTTCTTTCCTGTCTTCTTGGCCTGTAAATCAAAGAAAACCATGTAATCTATATGACTCAATTACTTTTAATGCAATCATTTTATTTTAAAATTCTGAAAATATTTACGATTACATGGACATTACTAACTAGGGTCCTACAAATCATTTCTTTACCATCACATTATTTGTCCAGCTGTTTATATAAATCTCCTATCTTGCCATAGACAAAAGGAGTCTAACTTTTTAGGTCAAGTACTGAACGTGGTCCCGATTAAGCAAACAAATTAATCAACACCATGAAGTAAAGTCTATCAATGGCAACAATGCCCAACTAACAATATCTGCCAGTCACTATCTGTTTGTGACATGACATGTGAATGGCAATGAAAGTTTTTTTCTGTGTCTTCATTTACTTTTAGGCTATTTATTTCACATTTTCTGTATCCTTCTTAAAACCATCTACATGTAATTTAAATGTGTGTCTTGGTCAAAAACATTGCACTTACAAACCCTCCTATTCCTTGTACATCACTTTGGATAAAACCTTCTGCTAAATAAATGTAATGTAATGTGTATACAGTGAGCTCCATAATGTTTGGGGAAAATACCTTTTTTTTTCTTGATTTGACTCTGTACTCCACTCTTTTCAATTCACAATCAAACAATATTGTACAATATAAAGTGCACATTCTATATTTCAAAGGGTTATTTTTATGCCTTGGACCTTTTCCCCTTATTTTGCTGCCTCATAATGGTTTCTTTGACTTTCAGTAGCACTGGTCTACCTGTTGACAAACACCAATAACATACTTCAAAGGTACTGAAAAGCCTACAGTAAATTCAAGACTAGATACTTAAAGCTCTCTTATACCTGCTCAAAACAAGCCATTGGGCAGGTGGAGGTTTATGTATAATAAGTGTTGTCATTTCTACATGGTGAAACCAAAATTCATTTAAAAAAATACCCTTTTATAAAACCTGCACTTTAACCACGTTTGAATTGTTTCATTACAAATCTAAAATTGTGGAATACTGCACCAAATCAAGAAAAAGAAATTCCAAACAATATGGAGCTCATTGTATGATACATGCTGGTAAGTGCTAGGGCAGAGATGGTGTGCTTTCACTGTGGAAAAAAAACACCATCTAGGTAGACATATATAAGGAGAAGTAAGGGTGTCGGTTTTGCCATTTAACCACTAAAACAAAAGATCAATTCAATGACAAAAAAAAAAAAAAACATTTTAAAAGAGGACAGATGCTAAGTTATTTACTCACCACAATCACCAAAGTAGAGAATGAGGTGAAAAGGTTTTCTCCAGTTTGTTCACCCAAGTTGCATATTTACAGTACAGGAACAATGACTCCTTTTATACATCTTGCTCTGGGGTTTTCTGTACGTGTGCCATGTTAATGAATCTGGGGAACTCATTAACTACAGTAACTTTGTCAATGCAATAGCTTTGTCTACAAACAGGGTTAGTTACCAGAAACCGATGCCATCTTCCCTAGTTTACTGAACAAGTGCATTTTAATTTCAGGATAGGAAAGCAAACTAGTGGTTATGGAATTTGATATGTAACTAAGAGATTGGAGGTTTAAATCCAAGATGAGGCACTGCCATCATACCCTTGAGCAAAAGACAGGATCTCATCTCTCTCTGTAGCTTTCTCTGCTTTCCACCCGTCTGAATGAAATGGAAAAAGTACATATTGAAAAATTGAGTTTTGAATTTCCCTGTCATTTCTGCATTGTTAGGAGACTATTGATAGTACATTTTCTTCAATGTCTTTGTGTTTTGACCTAAAATATTAAATAAAGATGGCATTAACTATTGATTGCCTAATATTTCTAAAATATTTCCAGAGAAAGTACTTTCCCCTTACAGCATGTAAAAAATACCATGTCTCCATATTTTTAAGACTCACACTGTAGGCACGTCCAGTACTGTTGGCAGTTAATTTTGTTACATCACTTATGAGTCATTTATAAAGCAAATGGAACGTGTAAATAGTACAGTATTCACAGACAACACAAGAAGAGAAAACAAATATTCAAAAGTGAATAAATATTGCCATGAGAAATTTTTGTAATTCATCACTCTTAAAAATTGAGATTTTTAAAATGAATTCAATGGAAATTTATTATTTTACAAAACATCAACCAAGACTTAGCAGACTAAAACTGATGATTTTCTCTTTTGAAAAGTTTTATTTTTGAGAATTTCATCACATCTTCTGTGTTCAAAAGAGGGTAAGAAATTCTTGTCTCTATCTCTGATTTCACAGATTGCAGAGTTACAGTAATACAGTTCCTGCAATATCAATGCATTGCTTTATTTTTATTTTTTAAAATATTTATGTTGTGGTTACTTGTTTATCTTTTGAAAAGTTTTTTTGAGAATTCCTTAACTTCTTCTGTGTTCAGCACATAAATGATTGGGTTCATCATGGGGATAATGGCCTTTGCAAATGATGTACTCATGATCCTGACATTAGGGTGAATGGTAGAAGCTAATGCAGAAACGTAGGTGTACAGTATTGGAAGGTAATACACAGCCACCAGAATTAGGTGTGCAGAGCAAGTCTTCATGGCTTTAAGTCTCCCTTCCCATGAAGCTATTTTAAACAGTGCACGAGCAATGAACACATATGACAGTACCGTAAAAATAAAGGGTACATAAAATAGTAATACTATGACGACAATTGCAAAGTTGCGATTAACATTATAGTCATTGCATGCCAAAGCGGCTGTTGGCCCATGATCACAGAAGAAGCTTTTTACCACAATGGATTTACAAAAGGACAACCTGGTACTAACCAACAACACCATTAAAATCAGTAAAAATGAATCATATGCCCACACCACTGTTAATATCACTGTCATTGCTGGCATTGTGATGATGGCATGGTATCTCAGTGGCAAGCATATTGCCACCAATCTATCATAGGCCAGAACGGCAAGAGTGAGAGACTGTAAGCAGGTAAAAAAATACACAAAAAACATGTTTGCCATGCAAGCGTCAAAGGAGATGTATTGTGAATCAAAAAGAAACATTGCAATTAAATTTGGAATAAGAGCAGTGCTTTCACCCAAGTCAGCTAGAGACAAATTAAAAACAGCCATATACTTTGGGGTGTGAAAACTGCGCTCTTTGTATATACTAAACATGACAAAGGAGTTCCCCAACACAGAGACCACAAAAACGAAACACAAAAAAACATAGTAGTATTTGGCATGGGGCATGCTCAAACCACTGATGAAAAAAAATGGGGGATGCACTAAATCTGCATTTAGAGAGAAGGTGGAATTCGTGGAGTTCATTGCTAATGGTTTTAACTCTGATTTTGTGTCTGTGCTCTGCTTTTTTCTTGTTTTCCTTTCCCTGTAAGTGAAAAATGTAAGCTGAATAATTCAATTGCATGTAATACACTTGATATATGTTTATATTCTGACAATATAAAAGGAGAAGAATGGTAATGAAATTACTCACCACAATCACCTAATCAGAGAATGAGGGAAATGGTGTCCTCTAGTTTGTTCAACCTGCATGGTGTCATTTTTACACCAGAGGAACATTGACTCTCCTTTTATACATTTTGCTCTGGGGTTTTCTGTATGTTTGCCATGGTAATCAACCTGGGGAATTCATTAACTACACTAACTCTGTCGATCAGGTTGATCTGCCGACGCAGATTTCTCTTTAGTTATGAGTGTCTGATTCGTTTATAGATTGGGGGGAAAGCCCCTGGTTGCAGATGTGAATGTACCAGTGGCGTCGCTAGGGGTGGGCATCCGGGGCTGAAGCCTCGGAAGTTTTTCGTCCAGCCCCGGACCTTTTGACACCAAAAAAATATTTTTTATTTTTTTATTTTTTATTTTGACACCCGAAAAAAAGAGATACAGCACCAAATATCATTCATTTAATGGAGCCCTGGTGTAAACAAATCACCCCTTTCAAACCGAGCATTAAGTAACCTAACCGACTAGTAGGCGCAGTAGGTTGCAATCAGACGATTTGATAGCACTAGCTAGCACTAAAGTTCAGTCACAGAGTTCTGAGTGACAGATTGACAGTTCCGCTTGTCTGACAAACGCACGCAGACGACGCAGTACGCAGGGTTCCGTAGACGGGTCCGAACATTTCTCATTCAGTAACGTTTAGTGTCAGTGAACTGTCTGAAACGATGGATATCCGCGGATTTTTGAAGAAAATATCGAGTCAGGTTGTTGAGGAGGAGATTCAGGAGAATAATGATGAGATTGAGAATGTAACTAACGTTGCAGCGGATGTCGAGAGCCAGTCAGCAGCCGGAGAGTGCAGAGCAGCTAGCTTCAGGTATGTGCAGGGCAGCGCAGGGTTGATGACACTGGCTGTATGCAGCTAATTGTGATAAACTAAAATTAGGCTATTAGCGAGCTAAAATAAGATTTAGAAGTGTAACGTAACGTCAGCAAAATAATTATTCGTGATGCCAGCTCAGTAACGTTAGTATGGCTAACGTTAGATAACAACGTTAACTAACTAGCTAACGTAACTGGCTGGCTAAACCAGCTAACGTTGTTAGCTATGTATTCTTTCTAGCTTGCCTGCCCAGTGCCTTGCCAGTTTACATGCTAGTAGTATGAAAGATATTTTTTAAAAGCCATTACATATCATCACTCAGAGCTGCATAGGATAAGCAGCTAGGTAGTTAGCTAGCTATCCATGGCTAGTATTTTGTTTATTAATTTAGTTACAGTATACCTTATACATATTCTGGAAAATAAGTGTGTTTGTGTAGCCAGTTAAATTGAATCACGTAGCTATTTACTCTGTTAGTGTGTTTCTCTACTGTAACATAACCAGTTACATTAATTATGTAACTACATCTAGCTGTCTTAATTCTGCTTTTCAATATATCCACATACATATTACATTCATTCAACATTATAGGGATATTATGGGATTAACTATCGCTTGCCTCAGGTTTCAAAAATATTTGCAGAGCATACTTATGCCAAAAGATAATATCTCCATTTGTCTATGGAAATAACATCTCCAGTCTATAGGTTCTGTTGTATAGGCAGTTCATTTTCTTACATTATTACCAAGTCATTTATTAAGCAAATTGCATGGGCAAAAGACTACTTTTTTAACATGCAAAAATTCTAAATGGAATCAATATTGTCATAAGCAACATTTATAATTCATCACACTACATGCATTAAGCTTTTTAAAAAATAAATAATATAATAAAATTTTAAAGTCTTTCGCAAAATATTTGAACCAATAATTAGCGGACTGAAAAATAATGTTTTTCAGTGTTCAAAAGAGGTCAAGAAATTCTTAACCCATGCTTCTACCTCTATGCAGAGTATGTGATACAGTAAAAAGAGTTCCTATAATATCGATTCATTCAGTTATTTTAATTATTTATTTCTGTTGTGTTTTTTTTTTTCTTCTGAAAAGTTTTTTTATGAATTCTTTGAACTCTTCAGTGTTCAGCACATAAATGATTGGGTTCATCATGGGGGTAATGGCCTTTGAAAATGATGTATTCATTATCCTGACATTAGGCTGGATGGGAAAAAATAGTCCAGCCATGTAGATACTCAGTATCGGCATATAATATATAGCCACCATTATTAGGTGTGCAGAACAAGTCTTAATGGCTTTAAATCTCCCTTCCCATGAAGCTATTTTGAACAGTGCACCAGAAATAAACACATAAGATAGTACAGTCAAAAAAAAGGGCACATAAAGTAATAATATCATGTTAATAATTCCCATGATTATATTGACATGATTGTTATTGCATGCCATGCGGAATATGGGTCCATGATCACAGAAGTAGCTTTCTACCACAATGGATTTACAAAAGGACAACCTGGGAACCAAAGACACCATTAAAATCAGTAAAACTGAATCATATGCCCACACCACTGTTAATATCACAGCCATTGCTTGCATTGTGATGATGGCATGGTATCTCAGTGGCAAGCATATTGCCACCAATCTATCATAGGCCAGAACGGTAAGAGTTAGGGACTGCAAAGAGGAAAAGAAATACACAAAAAACATGTTGGCCAAGCAAGCGTCAAAGGAGATGTATTGTGAATCAAAAAGAAACATTGCAATTAAATTTGGAATAAGAGCAGTGCTTTCAGCCAAGTCAGCTACAACCAAATTAAAGACAGCCATATACTTTGGGGTGTGAAAACTGGCCTCTTTGTGTATACTAAACATGACAAATGAGTTCCCCAACACAGAGACCACAAATACGAAACACAAAAAGACATAGTAGTATTTGGCATGGGGCATGCTCAAACCACTGATGAAAAAAAATGGGGGATGCACTAAAGTTGCATTTAGAGAGAAGGTGGAATTTGCAGAGTTCATAGCTGATTTTAACTCTGATTTTGTCTCTTTGCTCTGCTTTTTTCTTGTTTTTCTTGCCCTGTAAGTGAAAGAAAGTAAGCTGAATAATTCAATTGCATGTAATACACTTGATTTATATTTAAATTCTGAAAATATTTAAGGTTTCAGGAACATGACTACTTAGTATCCTACAAATGATTATTTATCATCACAGACTGATCAACTACTGAATTTTGCACTGAGAATTCAAATACAATAGTGGATGAAACAGTATGTGAAGTCTAACAATAGCGACAATATCCGACTAACAATATCACCAAATTACTATCTGTAGCATGATGTTGTAGCACGTGGTAAAAATGCAAAGAAACTAAGTAAAAGAAACTCATTGTGTCTTCATGCGCTTTTAAAGTACCTAGATCACATTTTATAGAACTTTCTCAAAAGTTAAAACTCCAAGAATCCAACTACTTGAAAATTTTAAATTTCATAAAATATACAGCAAATATGAAATGGTATGAATGTGATTCCTGTGCAAGAACACTTCACAAATTGAAAAAAAATGATATAAATGATGTATAGAGATAAATGCATGATTTTATTTGATTGTAATCATATACATATGTTGGAGGGAAAAAAAACATGATCTTGGGTAGATATCTCCAAAGTTAGATCAGGCAAGGGTATTGGTTTAACCATTAAAGAAAGATCATTCTAATGCTGAAAATTGTGATCTTACAAATAATACCATCTTAAACGGAGAAGAATGGTAATTAAATTACTCACCCCAGTCAGCTAATCAGAGAATGAGACAAATGGTGTCCTCCAGTTTGTTCAACCTGGTTTCATTTTTACAGTACAGGAACATTAACTCTCCTTTTATACATCTTGCACGGGGGGTTTTCTGTATGTTTGCCATGGAAATGAACCTGGGGAACTCATTAACTACAGTAACTCTGTCAATAGAAAAAAATCCAAAGAGAATCCGTACTGCAATCAGCAACATTTGTGACACATCACATTTAGACATTTAGGGCCAGATTTACTTACGTAACATTCACAGTCTAAATTGTGGGCTGACGAGGTGTATATTGGTCACTAATCACATTTTGTGTATAAAGCAGAGTTTAAAATGCACAGTTAAAAAAACTCCCGTCCAGTGTGTTGAATGTCTTCACTGGATGTGGAGAAATTGTTGCATCTTCCCCCACTACAGACAGTGCAAGACAAAATGCGGACTGCAATGTAAATGCTGTGTAGAAGTTGTGTAAGTCACTCTGGATAAGAGCGTCTGCTACTGTAAATGCCTGCAACGTAATGTAATTCAGTGGCAGGGAAATCTCCCCCTTCCCCCCAGTCAGTTTCACAATTTGTTCAGTTAGCCTAAACTATGAGTTTGAGTTTACAGTACAGTAACACTGCCATCAGTGTTAAAGTTCAATTTTGTTTGACATTTGCTATTTTTTGCTATGGTCAGTTATTTAATATTGTTAAATGCGTTCCACTCTTCCATTAGGAATCGATTATACAATAGTATCGGAACCAATAAAACTTTAAAATCTCGCAAATATGACTTAAATCTCAGAAATACGACTTTTAGATCTCAGAAATACAACTTTTAAATCTCGGAAATAGAAGAGTAATATCGCAAAAATGACTTTAAAAATTTATATTTCCTCGTTTAAATCTCAGATATTGGGGGGGGAAGACTGCGTTTTGGCCCTATCCATCTTCGGTAATAAAGATACGCTGTTTTTTTTCCCTTCACATTCGATTATTAATTTTCACACTCAAAAGTATTTTTATTTTTCTATTCAAATATTGAACCATCATTTGACAGTTTAGTGTGTGTGTGCACGTGTGCTTTTGTGTGTATGGGGAGGGGTAGTAGATTGGAGAAGTAAGGAAAAGGAATCGGGTCAAAATAGCTCTGTAATGTGGCCTCAGAGGAAAGAAGGAGATATTGAGAATAGACTTCTTGTTGCTTAGTTATTAATGGTCATAGTACATTTTTTAAATTCTAGGTTGTCAAACATCAGAGCTATCGGTTGTATGAGTAATTTAGCCTTTCCAGTTTAGGAATATGATTTATTTATTTATTTTTTGCTATGGTCAGTGAGAGTCGACAAGTTTCAGTGCTGGAAAGTCCCATGAAAAATAGTCTCCTTTGAGTGCATTGTGTCCTGTGTAGTGCTTTATACTGTATGAGTAGTGCATCAGGGTTGGAAGAACATCTAAAATGTGTTGAGACATATGAAGGTCCAGAATTCTGAAGAGGTGGCATTGTCATTGTTATGATTTTCCCTGGTCTTATTTTGTTTTATAAAAATTTCCAATTGCCGTTGTCATTATTTCTTTGTAACAGCGCAACACATTTTAAGTTACTTAGCTACAGGTTTACTGGGAAATTAAAACTGGGCCATAATAATTATTTATTTAGGCAACATTTTATTGAACTGTTGATTGATGACATTTTGAGCTAATTTCTCTTATTTATGAGATCCTTACTCTGTATTTCCTACACAAGAGCGTCAGATTCATCTTGACGTTTCTCCGAAGCATGTCCTCATCCTCAGCAGTGGTGGGTCACGGGAACGGGCAGTACACCAGGGTTCAAAGTGCACGGCTCTCACTTGATTACTGATTTTCACTGATTTTCGTTTATCATGCATATACAGGTTTGATCATGTCATGCACCTGACCATGTGTCATGCACCTGGGCACCTGTTCCACTTTTAATTACTTTTATAAACAGTCTGTCGCAGGCCTTTTCTGAAATCAATAAAGCCACATAATCTGAAGTACCGTAGGATGGGTGAAATCCTATTTGACTTTTGCTTACTCTATTTGTTTCTTGAATGAAAGACAATATAATAAAATTTAGGATAATTCAGAATATTTCCCCAGGTTGATCTGTTGACACAGATTTCTCTTTAGATATGAGCGTCTGATTTGTTTATAGATTGGGGGAAAAGCCCCTGGTTCCAGATTTTAATGTACCCTCTAATGCCACAGAATATCAGAAATAGTAAAGCATGCCAAGAAAAGTACAAATTGTGCTATTTTGCAAAAAATATATAAAAATACGTAAAATGAGGAAACAAAAGTTAACAAATAAAATTAAAGACAGATGTGATACAGGTTTTTACGCAACACAGGTTTGGGTTGTTCTTTGATTTGCCTTTTAATTCTTATCTACAGAATGGTGAATTTTAGTGGACATGTATCCACACTATCCCCAATTAAGAATAGATTTATAGTAGATTTCCTTCACTTTGAGTTGCAAAAGAGACTCTGAAACATTAAATACGGATGAGATTAACTATCGCTTGCCTCAGGTTTAAAATATTTTTGCAGAGCATACTTATCCCAAAAGATAACATCTCCATTTGTCTATGGAGATAGCGTCTACAGACTATAGGTTCTGTTGTATAGGCTGTTCATTTTCTTACATCACTGATGAGTAATTTATTAAGCAAATTGCATGTGCAAAAGACTAAATTTTTTTGAACATGCAACAATTCTAAATGGAATCAATATTGTCATAAGCAACATTTGTAATTCATCACACTTCATACATTAAGCTTTTTTAACAAAATGACTAATATAATAAAATTTTAACGTCTTCCGCAAAATATGTGAACCATGAATTAGCGGACCGAAAACTGATGTTCTTCGGTGTTCAAAAGAGATCAAGAAATTCTTAACCCATGCTTCTACCTCTATGCAGAGTATGTGATACAGTAAAAAAGAGTTCCTGTAATATCAATTCATTCAGTTATTTTAATTATTTATTTCTTCTGAAAAGTTTTTTTTATGAATTCTTTGAACTCTTCAGTGTTCAGCACATAAATTATTGGGTTCATCATGGGGGTTATGGCCTTTGCAAATGATGTACTTATTATCCTGACATTGGGCGAAATGGGGAAAAAAAATGCAGCCATGTAGATGCTCAGTATTGGAATATAACATATAGCCACCATTATTAGGTGTGCAGAACAAGTCTTAATGGCTTTAATTCGTCCTTCCCATGAAGCTATTTTAGACAGTGCCCCAGAAATAAACACATACGATAGTACTGTCAAAATAATCGGCAAATAAAGTAATAATATCATGTTAATAATTACCATGATTAAATTGACATGATTGTCATTGCATGCCATGCGGTATATGGGTCCATGATCACAGAAGTAGCTTTCCACCACAATGGATTTACAAAAAGACAACCTGGGAACCAAAGACACCATTAAAATCAGTAAAACTGAATTATATGTCCACACCACTGTTAATATCACAGTCATTGCTGGTATTGTGATGATGGCATGGTATCTCAGTGGCAAGCATATTGCCACCAATCTATCATAGGCCAGAACAGTAAGAGTGAGAGACTGCAAAGAGGAAAAGAAAAACACAAAAAACATGTTGGCCAAGCAAGCGTCAAAGGAGATGTATTGTGAATCAAACAGAAACATTGCAACTACATTCGGAATAAGAGCAGTGCTTTCACCTAAGTCAGCTAGAGCCAAATTAAAAACAGAGAAATACTTTGGGGTGTGAAAACTGCGCTCTGCGTATATACTAAACATGACAAAGGAGTTTCCCAACACCGAGACCACAAAAACAAAGCACAAGAAAATGTAGTAGTATTTAGCATGGGGCATGTTATTCAATCCACTGATGAAAAAAAATGGGGGACGTACAAAAGTTGTATTTAGAGAGAGGGTGATATTCAGGGAGCTCATAGCAGATGTTTTTAATTCTGATTTTATCTCTTTGTTGCTTTGCGTGTGTCTTTCTTCCCTGTAATAAAAAAAACATATAAGGTGAATAACTCAATTGCATTTAATGTTAGTGACTTAATTTCAAATTCTGAGAACATTTAAGATTACATGAATAAAACCTCCTAATGTCCTACAAATCATTTTTTAACATCACATTACTTCTCAAGCAAGTTTTTTAAAATCTTCTTTTTTGCCATGGAGAATGACGGGCCGATTTTTCTCTCAGTTGCTGAGCTTGGCACTGGGCAAGCAAATAAAATTGTCAAAAACAAACATGCGGTAAAGTCTAACAATACCAGCAGTGTCCATCTGCAATATCTATCTGCCAATTACTATCTGTAGCATGAACATGGTAAATGTCTTCACTCTAGTGTTTCTTTTGCGCCTCTACATCATGAAACCTATGCACTTGTTGTACGTCGCTCTGGATAAGAGCGTCTGCTAAATGCCTATAATGTAATAATGTAATGTAATGTAAATGCCAAAGAAAACTCAGTAAAAGAAACCATGTCATTGTGTCTTCTACTTCTTTTTTCACATTTTCTAAAAGTTTCTCCTGTCCCCATAAAACCTAAAAACTACATGTAATTCTGATGTGTGTCACACACACTCTGTTTTTGTAAATGTAGTCTCCTCCATTTATGCCAGTGTGCACTTTATATATTTGTGTGCACACTGGCATGAAAAGTGTGCACTGTATATATTTCTAACAGGTCTGGTCGCACTGTACAGTTTTACACATATTACACATAACCTCACCATGATTATGGTTTATTTTTATTTGTGCAGGTTACCAAGAATCAAATTTAGCAATCAGCATGAATGAATGAAATAAGGACACTATACACATATGTTCATTGTTTTCATCAGATTTGGAATAATTTTTCATGCAATCCTAAATAGGATTAAAATTATTTGTAATATACAGCAAAATATGAAGTGGCATGAATGTGATTCCTGTGACAGAACACATCACAATTAGCTAATTATTAAACTTTATATATAAATATAAAGTTTATATATAAGTATGTATATATGAATACTTTAAAGAAGATAAAAAGATCTAAGGTAGACATCTCCAGACCTAAAGGCCATTATATTATCAATCCAATGGTGAAAAATCATTGGATTGATAATATAACAAATAATACCATGTTAAAAGGGGAAGATTGGGAATTAAATTACTCACCACGATCACCAATGTTGAGAATATGGAAAAACGTTTGTCTAGTTTGTTCAACCTCGTTTCATATTTACAGTAGAGGAAGACTGACTCTCCTTTTATACATCTTGCTCTGGGGTTTTCTGTATGTTTGCCATGGTAATCAACCTGGGGAACTCATTAACTACAGCAACTATGTCAGTGCAATTTTTTGTTCATTGAACAAAACAAAAAAAGGATCAGATCATATCTTACATAATTTTGTGAACAAGTAGGCCTACATTTTAATTTCAAGGCAGCATAGTAGACTAGTGTTTCTGCAACTGGATTTGTTACTAACAGATTGCGGGTTTAAATCCAAGATGAGGGTCAGCTATTATACAGTACCATTGAGTTATGAATTTCCCGGCCATGCCAGTATTGTCAACACTTTGAGTAAATTAAACATACTTTTCATCCAGAATTTCGTGCTGTGAAAAAAAAGCTTGTGTAAAGCTACATAATTTGACCTCTTACAAAGTAAATGGTTCACAGGCAGGTAAATCCACAAGCACTGACATATGCACACCTATTAGCTAAACAGTGTAATACATAATAGCTTATGTTTTCAGAACATACATGAATGTGTACAGCAGTGATTTCCAAATTATGGGTGGCTACCCCCTGGCAGGTCAGCAGAGTTGTGTCAGTTATTCATCGTATACTCCTTCCATAGATACCGACACTATTCAAACTAAACACCGCATGTGTTTTTAAAAAGCTCAAAATTTAACATAGTGCCCTGCGGAGTTATTGGCACCCTCAAACGATATGAGCAAAAATGCTGGTATCAAACGTTTTCTGTGCTGAGCAATATCAGAAAGTCATAATGTTTTATTTTGATAACGTTGCTCAGCGGAAGAAAAAAAAACGAACGCAAAATTATTTTGGGTCATAATTATTGGTACCCCTGCATTTGGTATTTTGTGCACCCTCCATTTGTCAAGAAAACAACTCAGAGTCTTCGCTTATAATGCACTGATTCTTGATAGCTGAGACAATACAGGTTTCAAATCCAAAAAGAAAATAATAATAATAATTCAGCACTTGATGAATTTGCAATGGATATATTTGTCGACATTTAGTAGGTTTCAGCTACTAAACCATGTAAAGCAACAGGGTTCTTACTTATACATCTATCCATCCATTATCTATACCCATTTATCCTGGGCAGGGTCGTCAGGGTGTTGGGGCCTATAACCAGCATGCACTGGGTGGGAGGTAGGCATACACCCTGGACAGGCTGCCAATATATTGCAGAGAACTCACACCATTCACTCACCTCATACCTAAGGGCAATTTAGAGTATCCAAATAGCCTACCTGCATGTCTTTGGACTGTGGGAGGAACCACTGGTCATCAATGACCCAAAATATAGCCTATTACTAAAGCAGACAATAAGTTTTTCGGTGCCAAATAGTGGAATTTTCTTGACCGTCCAAACCAATTACCCATCCTGAATCCAATTGAACATGCTTTTCACTTGCTGAAGACAAGACTGAAGGCAAAACACCCAAAAAACAAGTAAGAACTAAAGATTTACAGAGTATCACCAGGGAAGATATCCTGTGTCTGGTGAAGTCTAAATGGGTAGAAGACTTCCGGCAGTATTGAAATGCAAAGGATTCGCAACCAAGCACAGAATATGATGACTTTATTTCAGATTATCTATTTGTGATTTTAATAATTTGTCCAATTACTTTTGTTTCCATAAAATGGTGGACTATAAGAAGGGCTTTAATTCCTACACTGATCACCTGATATGGATGTAAATTCCCCCAAATTAAAGCTGACATTCTGCACAGTAAACTCATATTCCTTGTTTCATTTCAAATCCAGTGTTCTGAAGTACATAGCCAAAACAACAAAAAACTGTCACTTTATACATACACACACACACATATTAGGACACATTGCAATCTATGTTCTTTTACTTCAGACTTTAGTACACCATTGGTTTGTTTATTATCAGCCTGAGTTATCAATAGATCCTTTGTTCCTCTGCAATGACATCAGAATTTTACTGTTGCCCAGAGAAACCTACTGCCATCATGTCCTCTAACCACTCATCTGTCAGACACAATTCTCCAGCTCAGGTGTGAAGCTCTTAATTGAGAGCTGCTAATGAAGGCTTGGTTTGGCCCAAGGGGACATCCTTCTCAAGTAATTACACCTGTGAGAATTACACTGTCAAGGCTTGTACTGGTTACTGTAAACATCCAGTCAGAATGCAAGAGGCAAGCGTGCAGTCCATGTACACAAACAAACACAAAAACATACAAGTGTGTCAACTTCAAAGCTCTAAAGGCCTTGTGTTTTTCCATAGCCATTTGCAGAGATGTGGGACACTAGGAAAACTGTTTTTTAGTGAATTCCCTATCACTAGACCAATCACTCACAGATTTGCAGCTTTAGTGACCTGACCTATGACCAATCATACACAACAAAGCATTGCACCCAAACAGGATCAAAATATGAAATTGTATCAGCTGGCCCTCAGATAAACAGACTATATTTGTGTAAACAGGTTTAGAAAAGATAGCTGATGGCCACATGGACAGAAATTGGGGAATGAGTGTACCCGGATGTATCACACTACTGGAATCAGGGCAGCTTTTCACCGTGTTGCCTGGATATATAAACGTGTAAAAAAGTTTTAGAAACTTGTCAAACTGTTTTTCTGAAGAAATAAACACTTGCATTTGACTGAATGATATTTCTAATAAGCATTTTTCACATAAATCTCCAGTAGTTTTAGCAAGCTTAATTCTTGTAGCCTTTTGTCTTTGAGGTAATACAATCAACTGGCTTCTGAATAAGGTAATAATATATATATATATATATATATATATATATACATATATATGTGTGTGTGTATCAGTCTATCTTAACATGATGTATACTGCAGAAATGATCGTTATACTTTCAGCTACTGAAAGTAGCTGACCTTCTGAAACACTTCTGAAACAGTTCCTTGTTAGTTAGGTTGGCCTCCATTTCAACATGCAAATCCCTCCAGCAAATAATAATTATTCACCAGTGGTTTCAGAACTCAGCTTGCTCCCTGGGCATTATTGTCCTATTGAGCTATTAATTGAATAATGAGCTTTTAATTGAATAATGGCTTGGTGTAATGCTCTAGAGGGATAAAACAGCAGGAGTAAACACACAGATAATACTACGGGTAAACAAACCCAGATTTGTTCAAACTGAACTGCGGATCCTGCGCGTATGATAGAATATGCAGATACTATCATTAAGACAGGTGATTTAGTTTTAATTTGTGTTTCAGTGATAATGGTCTTTAGAATCATCACCCAGGCTGGAGCCACTAAAAACGTAAAAATAAACCGACAACTTATGTTGCTTTTTGGTGCTGATAGTACAGGCCGTGAATGACATGCCACATGTTGTTAATCACAAAAATATATATATCACCACAGTTTAATCAGTCTATCCCAGTCACTGTGTAGCAGGGTTTTTCAGGGTATTTACAATGCAATGAGAAAACATTATGGTGCCCCCCTTCACGGCACAATAATGTTTTGGACTAATGGCTTCACAGGTGTTTCTGATTAGTAAGGTGGGTTCAGTTGCTACCTGCGGGTAAAAGAGAGCTTTCAGTATCTAGTCTTGATTCTAGGCTTTAAATTGCCAATGGAGACTGAATTCAATTAATGACAATTATTATTTAAAACCAAAGGACTTCAGTTGAAGTACAGGATGAAGTAGCAGTGTTGTTTTGGAGAATTCCACTTTAAAATAAAAAGTTATTTCATGAAAATAACAAGGCGCTACAGTGAATGTATTCAAATCTCTAACAGTGACACGTATGGTGTCTCTCATGCAGTAGGTCCGCAGGTCTGAGCTGACGAGCGTGGGCCATTCTCAGTGGTGCAGTTACCCCATCCCTCTCCTCAGAGGCCTATGGAAAGCTGTCAACACATCGTTAGGCGCACTCAATTAGCAGCATCACACTCCTGAGCCGCAGATTTGGCCCTGACGAGGGAGGCTTCAGTGGCTTAATGAATGCCCTCTGCCTTTCAGGTGTGACACACAACAGTGTGTCTGTGCCAACACAGACGTTGTGTCACTTGACCTTTTGTCACTGGACATTCCAGGGAATGTAGGCCTACCTTTTTCCCCCCAGAGAAACCTGCCACATAAAACACTACAAAGATCAAGATTTTCTCAAGGCTTTAAAAAATGGCACTGACAGCTTAGCGACATAAACCATGTAAGAATAACATCCCATCATGCTTTGTGGCATGTACCATACAAAAATGCTGAGCAGGCAAAGTTGACCTTGATTATGAAACAATATGGCAAGAGGAAAAGATCTAAGTTACTTTGAAAGAGGGTTCATTATTGGGGCACGGATGGCAGAGGAGCTTCAGTCACAAAGGCTGTACAACTGGCTAGTGTTTAAATAGGAACAGTAACTAAAGTGACATCTGCATTGAGATATGTGGGAGACATCAGTAAATAGGGTCAGAAATCGTGGTCGAAAGCACATTCGATGACCGTGACGCTCGTGTATTAGTGTGATATTTAAGGATAAACAGAAGAGCAACTCTTCCTCAGGTGACTGATAATGTCAATGCAGGACGTGATCAGACTGTGTCAGTGAGAACAGACCGTCGACAAGTACATAGAAAGGGATATTATTATATAGTTGCAGCGCATGAACCCCTCTTTACAAAGACGAATGCACATTTGAGAGCTCAGTGGTGCAGAAAAAGTAATATGGTCAGATGGGTCATCCTTCACCATATTCTCGACAAGTGAGTGAGTGTGGCGTACACCAAGAGAATGGTACAGGCCTGCTTGACCACTACAGTGAGTGGGTGGCTCTGTTATCCTGGCATGGTTTTGGTCCACTTGTCCCCTTAGAGAGAAGGGTCTCTGCAAATCAATACAAAGGCAAAATACAAATACATAGGCCAACCGCTATGGAGGAGGTTTCCTATGGAGAGAGATTAGTATTATTGACAAATGTGTGTATCTCTCTACAGCATTCAGACTCTCCATAGTTACCCACTTGCAATAAGTTTAGGCCATTCTAATTGAAAAAATGCTGCAATGTGCGGGTTAGACTGTATCAGTAAAACATATGTCAGTCAAAATTTCTTTTAAGGTAAGCGGTGACTGAGGTGATTTTAAGATTATAATCAATCAATCTATCAACAAGATCATAGTTTATTCTGTCAATAAGTGACCCAGGGACCCTATACTTGCAACACAGGTTACTTTTTGGCTGGACCGCAACAGCGGGGCCAGCCCTACAAACGCGAATGTCTGTGACTGTGTGATGAAGTTACACCATTGGTCGGCCGAGTTATGAAGTTACACCATTGGTCGGCCGGTCCAGC